>NC_069500.1:263631467-263790720 GCF_027579735.1 Bombina bombina | reverse complement strand
TGAACCAACAAGAAATCTAATGGTGGCTTAAGACTTTTGCACAGTACTGTACATATATATGTATTTATGTGTTTATATGTGAGTGTATATATATATATATATATATATATATATATATATGTCTGTAAATACAGTACATACAAATATAAATACATATAAACATATTTAGACAAGTATATGTGTACATCTCTATGTTAAAGCCCTTTGAATACCTTTATTTCTAACACCTGAGATCTCATATCTTTGAGCCCTTATAACTTTTTTATGCAATATATGTTTTTAAATAATGTTTCTTAGAGAGTGTTTTTATGAGTGTAACTTTACTTTTAAATGTATTTTTGATGTGTTTAGTAGCACTTTTTTGTCTTGCGTAACAGTTAACCAGAACTCTGAAGTTGCGCTATCCCGATGTGCGTTAAATTGCGCTCACATGAATGAATTTTCTTTTAACTCGTAATACGCACGCTACTTCCAACACGCATAAAAAGACACGATAAACCCCTTATTGCTTGCGGACAAATGTTAGCGCACTACTCTTTATCTAGCAGATTATAGGCCAGTTTTAATCTTGCACAACAGGATGCCTGGCCTTTTTTTTTTGTTCTTTATAACAACATTTTGCTGTAAATTTAAAAAAAAAGACACATAATCCAAGGAAACCATGTTCTTGTGCAAATAAACGGACAACACATTATAATTGCTCACTGTCCAAGATTCAAAATCAGTGTTCTTCCAAGACCTTTTTAAAGGGCGCACCACCCGGCTGATTTTTCTGACAACACAGCTAAAATGTAAGCCAATATTAGGCTAAAATGATCTAATATTCAAGTTGTTCAATGTTTTATTGCACAAATTATCATTAAATACATTTATGCTGAATTATGCAATTCATTTGTGCTTTGGATAGCAGAAAATGTATATTACAAATTATTAAATTACCCCCACCCAGCTACTTTATAATACTATCTGGCTGGCAACATTTTCTTTGGAGAACACTGAAATATTATTCCAATATGAAGGTAACCGCTTTCTGCTAAGCAGACATCATCTTATAGTGTAACCAAATATAAAATGTAGACTTGGATAGTGTACTTATAGAGTATCATGCATCCTTTATACAAGAGTAACTGGCTTAATAACAAAATTCAGACAATTTAATTGATGTAAGTTAACTAACCAGGAGTAAAGTTGCAGAATTTGGGTGCTTAACCCATCAATGTAGCCCTGTCATGTCCTATCACTGGCACTTCCATTTGCCAAAGATTATTTATTTATCCGGTTTTGCCAGAAATTGCTGTTTGTGAAAAATATCTGGGAACAAGATATGTGCATTAGTTTTTGTGCAGAAGCTGCCAAAAGCCGCAAACGGCTATTTTTAGAGCCGCAATTATTCTTGTGAAAGTGCAACACATGAGATCTGAATTTGCACAGATCTCACTGTAATGCACTTTCACAATAATAATTGTGGCTCCAAAAAGAGTCGATTGTGGCTTTCGGCAGCTTACTTCTGCATTTGTTAGGGAAAGGAAAAAAAATGAATGCATCTCTCTACTGGGAACTCTATAGACATACTCACGGCTATGTGTAAGTATATATACAATACACCAGTACATTTGCAGTCGTGTGTGCACTTAATTCAACAAAGAATTCTCAAGAGATCCAGAACACAACTGTTAAGATGACATATTGATATAATCATCTGCAAAAGTTGGATTAAATGTTACATTAGAGTCATGAATTGGGAAAAAGGCCATATCACACTGAAAATTATTTTATATTTATTGATTTCAAAGGAAGATAGACAGAAACATAAATTGATTAAAAGTACAGAAATGTAAGTAGTGTTATTTTTTTTCTTTCTTATTGGTATGTATTTATGCATTACACACACGGCTTCAATATTTATTGTTTTAAAGGGGTCTTGCTGGAATATTTTAAAATGTGAACATTTTTGGTAACCATTACAAAGACTGTACATTGTTTTTAACAGAGTTAAATAATAGGAATTGCGTAATTCTCAACCATGTATTATTTAACATATGCTTCTATTGGATTATGTTAATATGGCTTTATTTTCTTGCTATTCTTTGCTAAAGGAACATCATTACACTACTGGCAGCTATCTGAACACATCTAGTTAGCCAATCACAAGAAACAACTGTGTGCTGGCACTAATCAGCAGCTAGTTCCCACTAGTGGAGGATATGTGCATATTCTTTTTCAACAAGTGATACCAAGAGAACACAGCACATTTGAAAATAGAAGTGAATTTAAAAGTGTCTTTAAAATACTGTACATGTTCTATATGAATCATGCAAGTTTAATTTTGATTGTCCTATCCCTTTAAGCATGGAGTATTTTAAATGCAAAAAACAAAGTGATCTTCTATTCTTGTCCATTTGTTTAACACGTGTTAACCATAAATAAATGTAATCTATTGAAATATTTTTTTAAGGTCCAACTGCCCATCCCCGCAAAAAGATCACCAGTACTAAGGATTAAGATATTAACCTGTATATTGTATAACAGTATTGCAGTTCAGTTTTGCTCAGTATGCTAATGTATTTATATATATATCAGTATATATATATATATATATATATATCAGTATATATATATATATATATATACATACACACACACACACATACGCATACTGAGCAAAACCCACAGTTTCCCCTCTCTTTTGTGCTCTCTGAAACGCTCGCTCTGTCTGCAAAAAACTTACAACTTCACGACCAGTTTGTTTCTAACACTTTTAACCTTCTAATAATTACTGAAACATGACTATCTTCTTCTGACACTGCTTCAATTGCTGCTGTCACACTCCATGGTCTCCACTTTAGACATACCCCTAGGCCAGGGGAGAGACATGGTGGCAGTGTTAAGAATCTTGATCTCCTGCTCCTATCAGTACTTGCCTCTGCTCTCCCTCAGAGTGGCTGTCATCTATCGCCCCCTGGACCAACCTGTCAATTTGTTGACAATTTTGCCGACCTCTGCTCTATCTCTGATATCACCTGTCGTCCGTTTCCCATCTCAGACCACCATCTACTCACCTTTAAAGGGACAGTCTAGGCCAAAATAAACTTTCATGATTCAGATAGGGCATGTAATTTTAAACAATTTTCCAATTTACTTTTATCACCAATTTTGCTTTGTTCTTTTGGTATTCTTAGTTGAAAGCCTAATCTAGGAGGTTCATATGCTAATTTCTTAGACCTTGAAGGCCACCTCTTTTCAGAATGCATTTTAACAGTTTTTCACCCCTAGAGGGTGTTAGTTCATGTATTTCATATAGATAACACTGTGCTCGTGCATGTGAAGTTATCTGGGAGCAGGCACTGGTTGGCTAAACTGCAAGTCTGTCAAAAGAATGGAACTAAAGGGGCAGTTTGCAGAGGCTTAGATACAAGATAATCACAGAGGCTTAAAGTATAATAATATAACTGTGTTGGGTATGCAAAACTTGGGAATGGGTAATAAAGGGATTATCTATCTTTTAAAACAATAAAAATTCTGGTGTAGTCTGTCCCTTTAATCTTAATGTGCAGGTTAAACCTACTTCTCCATCTTACCCCTGTAGAAATCTGCAAGCTGTGGATCCCCTGGAAAAACTATTTTTTTGAAAGCCTAACCCTCTTCCTGTCCTCAAACCCCTTGCTCGACCCCCTGCAACACTCATCTGGGACTGCCCTCATTAAGGTTACTAACAGTCTTCTTTCTGCTAAAAATAACAGCCATTACTCTATACTTATCTTACATGACCTCTCTGCTTCTTTAGACACTGTTGACCATCCCCCCCTCCTACAGACGCTCAGCTCTCTTAGTCTCTGTGACACTGCACTCTCTTGGATCCACTCTTATCTCTCTAACAGGTCCTTTTCTGTCTCATTTGCTAGCGATTCCTCCTCTTCAATACCTCTGTCTGTTGGATAACCTCAAGGCTTTGTCCTGGGTCCTTGTCATTATTTATACTTCTTCACTGGGTAAACTTATCAACAGTTATGGCTTCAAATATCACCTCTATGCTAATGAAACTCAGATCTACTTTTCCAGTCCAAGATTAAGCTCCTTCTAATCCCCTTCTAACTCTACTCCAGTTTCTAACTTTTATATAAATGTTGGCGGCACCACTTTCTCCCCATCACCTCAAGTTCGCTGCCTCAGGGTGACACTTCACTCCAATATGTCCTTCATACCCCACATCCAATTGCTCTCTTCATCCTGCCACAACTACCTACTCAATGTCTCAAAAATGTGTCCGTTTCTGAGCGCTGACATCACTAACCAGCTAATCCACTCCCTGGTAATTTCCCGACTTGACTACTGTAATCTACTTACTGGCCTTCCTCTGCCAGGCTAATCCACCTTTCCTGATGCTCTGTATCTGCTGCCCCTCTCTATGAGTCCCTTCATTGGCTCCCCATTCACAGCAGAATTAAATTAAAAATTCTCACCTTGACATACAAAGCCCTTACCAACGCTGCCCCTCCCTGTCCTCACATATCAAGAAATATACTCCAGCCCGCCCCCTAAGGTCCAACAAAGACCTGCTCTTTGCATCTTCTACTATCACCTCCTCACATGCTAGACTGCAGGCCTTCTCTCATGTGGCATCTACCCTCTGGAACGCAGTTCCTCTAGCTGTCAGACTTTCCCCTAATATGTCCTACTTTAAATGCTCCAGAAAGACATTTTTGTTCAGGGATGCCTCCCTTCTAAATTGTAAATTCCCATGGGATTAGGGCCCTCAATTCCTCCTGTATTTGTTTGATAAATTTTGTCTTTTATTTTAAAAATATTGTATCATCGTTTTACTTTTATCTTTTGTACCCATGGACAGCACTGCGGGATTTGTTGGCGCTTTATAAAGAATATCAATAATAATAATATATACAGTATATATAGAGTATTCCAGTATGCAATGATGCCTTTTTTTATTGGACTAACATAATATTTAAAAGACAAGCTTTAGAGATATTTACTCCCTTTCTCAAATCTGAAGCAATACTCTAGTTGTTTTGACACCTTAACTACTGGACTAATACGGCTAAACCAATATATATATATATATATATATATATATATATATATATATATATATATATATATATATATATATATATATATATATATATATATATATATATATAAATATATATATACACACACAAGTATGTATGTATATTTATTAGGTGATAAGCCTGCCCAGAGGGCAGTCTATGCTTAACCTTTTAACGCCGTTATGCCGTTCTATTCGTCATAATTACACTGAGCTTTAGAGCTGTTATGACGGAATAGAACGGCATAACGGTTTGCAGCTCCTGTGTCCCCTCCGTTATTTTTTTTCCTTCTGGATCCGGTTGGGGGATGTGCCTAGCACCTCTGGCACTCCCCCAGGATCTAATCAGCATGGAGGGGGTGTATCGATTGTCCCCTGTAACACTGTAGCAGCCAATGAGTGGAATCATTGGCTGTTACAAGTGTATCCGCTTCCTCTCTTCCCTCAGTGCAATTTGAGAGAGAGAGGAAGACAGTTTAGTGTTGGTGTGTTCTGTAGAAAGCTAGAGAGGGAGAAGAAAAATATAGATACAAACAAAATATATATTTTTATTGCTGCTGATCACAGAGCTGCTACTGTGATCAGCCTAATATAACTTGATTAGCCTGTTAGGGCTTTAATTCAGTGTTGATCAAAAGCGGGGGTTTATTTGTGGGGGTTACAAATATATATATATATATATATATATATATTAGGGCTGCAACTAACGATTATTTTCATAATCGATTAATTGGCCGACTAATCGGATAAAAAAAAATAATCAATAATTGTTTCGTATATTTTAAATAGAATCCACATACTGAGTGTTACAAATATAAACTTCAGACTAAAACTTTACATTAACACAACTGTTTGTACAATTTTAAAACAGCAGAGCACAGTTTTATAATTAAAAAAAACAAAAAACTGTTTGAAAAGAGGTAGAACTTCCACCTTGGCAAAGGGACCTCTTAATAAAGTAACCCTTGACTTCATTCTAACATAAAAAATATCTTAAATATCTATATGTAATGGTAAATAACCAGCTATAAGATTAGGGGAAAATATCTAGCGAGCTCTAAAAATAACAAATTTATACTTATAAAGTTTGAATCTGGTAAATATTTTCAGAATTGATTAAAAATATAAAAAAGCAATAAAAAAACAAATCAAAAGCGCTAATGACTATATATCAATAACAGGACAAAGCCTTACACATTTATTTATACAGTACATATAATCAGCAATAGCAAGCAATCCATCAGTCTAGGGGCTAGGTGTAAATAACAAGCTCAGCACTATATCATGCAAAGCATAGTTCCAAATCACCAGATTTAATATAAACAATCCAAATGATGACTATTATATCTGCGTTGCACATAAGCCAGGGGTAGTTGTAAACGTATACTGTTCTGAAAAAGTGAAAAGTAAACATCTGTAGATGTCCTTTAGGCTAAGGACATAACCATAAAACACAATACCATGTGCAGGAGCTCATTGGAGTGAAGCAGCTGGTGTTGTGCAGACACCAACCAATTGTAAACCAACTAATCGATTATGAGATTCGTTGACAACTATTTTCATAATCGATTATTATCGATTAGTTGTTGCAGCTCTAATATATATATTTTTGCTGCTGATCACTGAACTGCTACTGTGATCATAAAGAGAGAGACGCGCTCAATCTGGGAACGAACAATAGCATAATAGCTTGTTCTATGGCTAGTTACCATCCTAGAAGCAGACTCTTTTTGCTTAATATGTGCCTTTCACAGAGAAGAATTTTCCTGTAGCATATCAGTCTGATCCTGACTTCACAGTACAGTCCAGCACCGAAATACCAGGCAATCCTTCTCCGAACAAGAGAAACAGCAAAACCCCAGACATACGTTTCAGCCTGCTTCTAGGGTGGTAACTAGCCATAGAACAAGCTATTATGCTATTGTTCGTTCCCAGGTTGAGCGCTTCTCCCTTTTTTTTATGCAAATTATGACACTTGGGGAAGTCTCCCTAAGTGTGATGCGGGAATCCAGGCGTGGACCCGTTGCTCAGTGTGCCTAGAGGGATATGGCTGCACCTCACTGACGAGGCCCATAATAGGCCAAAACGTGCGTCTGGGGTTTTGCCGTTTCTCTTGTTCAGAGAGGGATTGCCTGGTATTTCAGGGCTGGACTGCACTGTTAAGTCAGGATCAGACTGATATACTTCAGGAAAGTTCTTTTCTGTGAAGGGCACATATTGAGCAAAAAGAGGCTGCTTCTAGGGTGGTAACTAGCCATAGAACAAGCTATTATGCTATTGTTCGTTCCCAGGTTGAGCGTTTCTCTCTTCTTATTTATGCTACTGTGATCAGCCTAATATCACTGTGATCAGCCTGTCAGGGCTTTGATCAGTGCCAAAAAGTTTATTTGTGGGGATCTTTAGTTATTGTTAACCCCTTCCCTGCTGTTCCCAATCACTACCCTTCCCAGTGCTTTTTTTTTTATAGTTTATAATATATATATATATATATCTATATATATCTATATAAAAATCATAAAAAAAATAATATCTGAGGGAATTAGGGTGGGTGGTAATTGGGAAGTGGTTTAGTGGGATTTTGGGGAAGGCAAAGTGAGTATTGGTGGTGGTGAAGTGGTAATTTGTATTGAAAAAAATCCCTTATGGCACGCCATTCAGCAGAAGAGGCTTATGCCATTCTTGCCGAAGATTCAGGGAGTGAAACCCTCTCTGCTCTGTCTGACAGCACAACCCTTACGGCATCAGATATAGAGCCCCTGAGTGATACATCTAATGCTGGTGCTCCCTGCCCGCCACCTAAAAGGAGGCGTCGCACAAATGAACAAAATTGGCTACCCCCAAATTTTACTGCCCCAGAAATGCCAGAATTTACTGAGACTCCTGGCATCACAACTGATGTTCCAGTATGTTAGCCAATAAACTATATGTCCCTGATTCTGACAGACACCATGTTTGAGCATATAGTTGCTCAAACAAATTTATATGCCAGCCAGTATCTGTCCAAAAATCCCCAATCTTTGCATGTCAGAAAAAATACCTGGCACCCCACTGAGATACCGAAGATTAAAATTTTGTGGGCCCTGACATTAATAATGGGGATTGTGAAGAAACCTAGCATACGTTCATACTGGAGCCAGAACCCCATCCTGACTACCCCCCTTTTTCCAGGGGTTATGAAGAGGGACAGATATGAACAGTTGCTGCGGTTTCTCCATTTTAATGATAATACCGAGTGCCCCCCCCCAGAAATGACCCCCTGCATGACAGGTTATATAAACTAAGGCCCCTGATAAGCCACCTGTCCCAAAAATTTAAAGACGTTTACATCCCTGAGCAGGACATTTGCATTGATGAGTCCCTCATGAAATTTAAGGGGAGATTGCTTTTCAAGCAATATATACCATCCAAGAGGTCCCGCTATAGGGTAAAATTTTATAAACTCTGTGAATGCAGTACTGGGTATACCTGGGCATTTCGCATCTACCAGGGAAAAGATAGCCACTTGGATCCACCTGGCTGCCCAGATTCAGTTGGCACAAGTGGGAAAATTGTGTGGGATCTCCTACTACCCCTGAATAAAGGGTACCATTTTTGGCTCGATAATTTTTACACCAGCACAGAGCTATTAACATTTTTATTTTATTTCGAAACCGTGGCCTGTGGCACAACAAGAAAAAAATCGCATAGGTTTCCCCCAGAAGCTGACGTATGGGAAAAAAAAGTAGGGACACAACGTCAGCTTTACGCCACAATGAGCTACTGGCCCTTCGGTACACTGATAAAAAAGATGTGTACATGCTATCCACAATGCACGATGAAGCTACAGTGCCAGTGTCTGTGAAGGGAAGATCTGCACAGATCCTAAAGCCAAAGTGCATTGTGGAATACAACAAAAACATGGGGGGGGGGGGGGGGGGTAGATTTAGCTGACCGGTGCCTGCAACCTTATCTAATTCAAAGAAAAACTAGAACTTGGTACAAAAATTTAGCTTTTTATATTATGCAGATCACAGTGTATAATGCATATGTGCTGTACAAAAAATCAGGCACAGGGAAACCTTATACTTTTTTGGAATTTGTGTTAAATGTAACATCTGATATTTTGTTTAACCAGACCCCTAATCCTCCCACTGTTCAATCTGAAAATGTCGAGCGACTCTGTGGCAGGCATTTTCCCACTAGGATCCCCCCCACTGCCTGCAAATTAACACCCCAGAAAAGATGCAGAGTCTGCTATAAAAAAGGAGGGAGGAGGGATTCTAGTTACCATTGCCCTGACTGCCCCTCTCAACCTGGCCTCTGTATCACTAATTGCTTTCGAATATATCACACAGAGTTAAACTTTTAATTTGAAAGCAACCTGTATGTGTTCCTAATTTATTTTATTATTCTATATTCCTAACTTCATAAATCCCCTGACCTTGTCCTGTCCCTTTATATGTTAAGCCCATCCACTCTAAGGCCATGATAAGTTAAAAAAAACCAGCTAAAATACTCCTTTTAGAATATCCTGAGTTATCCTCTTTTGCAAATGGTGTCATGAGGGGGGTAATTTTCATTCCTGGGTTGCCATACTGTCTCAAAGGCAACATAGGTCCAGAAAATCAATGTGCCAAATTTCCATGCAGACCCTATAATGGGCCCTGTAACTTCCTAAAACCCCATAAAACCTGTGCATAGGGGTTATTGTTGTACTCATGGGAAATCACTGAACACAAATATGGGTGTATTATAGCAGTAAAACATATAAGGATGATGATCTAAATAGAAAAAGGCAGTGTTTGTGTGAAAAAAGCAAATAAAAAAATATGACCACTAAATTTGACCAGGTTTTGTGACTAAGTGGCTACTGTTAGGGGGGGAATTAGTAATTTTTAAATGTAAAAGAACGGTTTATCTTAAGGCAATGCCCTACAAAAGGCCCTTTTAAAGGTTTTTGGTAGTTTAGATTGGGGGTGTTTTTATTTTGGGGGGCTTTTATTTTTATAGGGATTATGTATGATATTTATTATTTTTGATAATTTTGTTTATTTTTTCTGTAATTTTAGAGTTTTTTATAATTTAATGTTAAGATTTTTTATTTTAATTGTAATTTAGCAGTAATTGAAGTTAATTTTGGGGGTGTTAGGGGGCTTAGTAATTAAATTAGTTATTTGCATTGTGGGGGGGTTGGCGGTATAGGGGTTTAGGTTTATTGCGATGTGGGGGTTTAGGAGTTAATAGATTTTTTTGCAATTTGGGGTTTTTGCGGTTTAGGTGTTAATAGAGTAATAAGGTTTATTGCGATGTGGGGGTTTGGCGGTTTAGGGGTTAATTACGTTTTTGTTTTGCAATGTGGGGGTTGGCGGTTTAGGTGTTTGTTAATACTTTGTGCGGGAAGTTAGTTTTTTTTTTTGTTATTCTTTGGTCAGGCGGTTACGTGTTTTTTAGTTATTTCGGGCGGTTGCGTGTATTTTTTTTTTTTTTTTAAGGCTTCTGGTTTACCTACGCAGCGCTGCATCTTAGGAGGATTCCGAAAATGGCAGGGTGGTGAAAGAATCCACCGCAGGAGGAGGATGCGTGTGAATGGCGACCCCGACGGACGCGTTACAAACACGATTATAGTATAGAGATATATATATATATATTATCTCATTTAAAAACAAATCAAATTGTAATTATCATTTTCTTTTGCTGTACGCGACCTGACGGCAACATAAATTTACTAAAATTGTTTGATTTATGCTGTACCAATTTCACTTGCTATACTTTTTATCTAGGTGGGTAATGCACGGAAACCCCGTCGGAGTAATACACCTCTATCTGACATTTATACTAGTAAGGTAAATACAGTATAGTATAACCGAGCGCACATCAGTTTTATCTCTCGGCAAACAGCTCATTGCTGCTGGGAGCTGTCACAAAACAGGAAGCAATGTCGTGTGATTGGCTGTTTGTTCCTCGTCTGCACTCCTCTGACCCGGTTTCACTGGTTGGCCATGGCATCCATCCTGATAGTGATTGGCTGTTGCAGTGACGCTTTTGGGTCTTGTGACACGCGGAGTGACAGTGTGGTTGGTACTATCGGAGATTCCGGGCTTTGCGGGGAAACCGGTCAAAAGGTACTGGAGACGCAGGAGGGAGATCAGGAATACAAAAGTGAAGTAAATGGAACAATGAAAATACCAGAGGGGGGCATTAGTAAAGGAATTGCATGCAGGCCTAGGAAATGTGGGGGGAGGAGTTACAGGTGTAACATAGATAACACACACCTACCTAGTGATACAAACACAACTGCACACAGGGATACAAACACACAGCTGACAGATCAGAACATCGCAAGATTAGCTCAAACTGCTTCACTGATCAGATCACCACATACACTCAGACCCCAACTCGTATAGATTACCACACGCACGATTCTACCAACAGCTGCCCAGACCAGCTCCGATGTACAGTGACACAAACACAGCTTCACAGGCCTTACCCCCTCCCCCACATGCCTGCATGGGCCATACCACACCACAATAATAAAAAACTGCGCTAATTATCATTTTGTTGAGAGCAAGATCAAATTTAAACAGGCAATATATACTGTACATATATATTCCACTGAACAATCACACAGGAACTTTTACTCACAGGTACAAGCAAATGATTAATTCTCAACTGGGAAGATGGTCACCTTGGGGGTTTTACAGCTTTTATTTAAGTTTATCACACAAAGTTTAGGGTGGAGTGCAAATAAATCCCAAATTGGTTAAGGTGTGTTAGACACACACATTAAGTTGTGGACTGACATATTTGTGTACCTAACTAGAATATATATAGACTAATTAAAGGGACAAGAAAGTCAAAATTATATTTGCATGATTCAGATAGAGCATGTGATTTTAATATTCTTCTAAATTCACTCATATTTTTATTTGACTCTGTTCTTTTGCTATCCTTTGTTGTAAAACATATATATGTACATATCCTACGCTACTGGTAGCTAGCTGGTGATTACACATATTTGTCTGTAGTCATTGGCTCACTGGATGTGTTCACCTAGCTCCAAATAGTTCATATTTGTTTAAAGCTCTTTCCAGGGGGTAAACTCACAGTAATATAAAAGCAATGGTGCAAAAATAACTATTGCACTGACATTTGTTATGTTTTTAAGAAATGATGTAGGCAGGCACATGATATTTTTAGTTCTCTGATATATAAATATATAATTAGATATATTAAAGTATGGCAAAAAATATATCAGTTCACCAAGATCCACACACTCACTGCTTTTACATTCTAATGCTCAGGACCTCACAACAACATGTTGCTATTACAAATAATAAAAAAAAAAATGCGCTCACGGAACTTGTGCATTTCCTGCTACCCTCTAACCAACAACCAATTCCAAACATGCTTAACAAATTAAAGGAACGCTAAAGTCAAAATTAAACTTTCACGATTTAGATGGAGCATGACATTTTAAAGGGACATGAAATCAATACAAATTTAAACAACTTTTCAATTTACTTCTATTATTTAATTTAAGTTCCCTTGGTATCCTTTGTTGAAAAGCATACATAGGCTCAGGAGCTAGCTGATTGGTGGCTGCACATATATGCCTCTTTTCATTGTCTTACCTGTGTGTTTAGCTCCCAGTCATGATGGATACAAATCAATGATTTTTAAAAGATTTAAAAAAAATCTTTTTTTTATTTAAATCCTGATATGTTTTTATTTAAAGTGATGGTAAACTCAGAACAATTGCTCAATCAAATCGGATTTCAAATAAAAAAATATTAGTTTCATTCATCAAAAAAAATAAAAAATTCTTCTGCGCAAGTGTTCATAACGTCATTCTTAACATTAGTTAAACCATGGCATGACATTATGAACGCTTGCGCTGAAGAATATTCTTTTTTTTTTTATTCCAATGATTGGCTGAAGGAAAATAAGCCCCCCCCCCAAAAAAAAAAAAAAAAATGTAAATGTTGGGGCTGCCGGAGCGATCATTAGAATAGTAGCAGTTAGAAAAGAAAAAAAAAAACGTTATAATGCAAAAGTAAGTGTTTGATGAATGAAACTAATATTATTTTTTTATTTGAAATCTGATTTGATTGAGCAATCGTTCTGAGTTTACCATCACTTTAAATAGAATATTTTTTAAATAAAATGCTTTTTTGAGGAAAAATCATTTTAAAGATAGTTTCTATTTAAGATACATTATAATCTAAAAGTTATTCATCCTAAAATATAGATTAGCTTTTAATTATATAGCAAGATGCTGTATATTCATGGCTGTAATGTGTTTTTTTTTTTTTTTGTTTGGAAATTTATTCAATGAACTATTTATTCATTCATTCACAATGTCATGCTCTCCCCAAGGTTTCTGTCAGATTATTTTTGTACAACTTTTTTTATCTTGAATACAATATCACATATATTATATTTGAAGTTCTCAAAACTGTGAATTTGGGTTTGCAGAAATAACCTGCCCATTCTTCATAGAAAAATGTTATAACATTAACATACAGGGTTGATTGATGGTAAATCCTAGCGTTTAACAAACGCTAGGATTTACCATCACTAAAAATACATTTCAGTTTAAGTGATCAATTATTAAAAAAAGGTGCTAAACTCACCCTGACTGTGCTGCTACACCTTGTTAAACTCAGCGTCTCCAGCCGCCAACAACACAGTGCTCTTCTTCAATGAGGTGACGTTTGCACCTCTAAACCAATAGCCGTGTGTGTCAGATGACAGTGTTCTGTATACTAGCACAGCTATTGGTTTAGAGGTGCAAACGTCACCTCATTGGTAAAAGAGCGCTGTGCTGTGGGCGGCCGGAGACGCTGAGTTTAGCAAGGACCATTATCAGTAATGGTCTGATATAACTGGAAAAATAATCTGAAAACTGCTTATTCTAAATTTATTTAAATCGATCTGACTAGTGATTTAAATCAATTTGATTTAAAACAAATCCACTCTTCTCACAGTAGTTCATTGTCTCCTCCTTCAATTAAGGATACCGAAAGAATTAAAGTGAACATAAAGTTTACAGTTACTGATGACCGCAATGCATTAATAAATAGTACCTTAATGTAGTCGCTAAGTTTTTATATATAATACCTTTTGTTAATAAAATATATATATTATAACATTTCTACCGTTACACTGCCGACTCCTCCCCAACTTAACTTCCTTGTTCTCCTGGAGTGACGTCTACGTCCTCCTCTACGTCCCTCTAAAGCGCGTTCACGATCGTGATTAAAACAGCGCATGTGTCAAACTGCAATATCGTAAATGACACATATTTACTGAATGAATAACTACATTCATTGAATACTATTCTATCCTCGAGAGCTGCAGAAAATTAATTTCATAAAAAAATAATAAAGATTTCATATTTGGTTATTAGAATATATTACATTTACAATAAACAGAAATCTAACTATATCGATATTGTTTGTTTATAGCAGATAGTATCTTTTTAATATAATTCTATTGGGCATAGACATCATAATCTTAGTCGATCTCTAAAAACTAATTCAACGAATCCGATTTGAAATTAGTGTATAAATAATACATTGTTAGCATAACATTTTACATTTTGTTGACTGATCAATTGTTAAAATGAAATAGTAGACTTATTTGGCATTCGAGTTTGAAAATTTGCTATTGAATACAGCTTTGCTACTTACTAGTAACGCGATCGATGTGCAATTGTATTTTGAAACAATTTTTTTACTATAGTGCCTAGATAGCATGCTCGTCTAGTGAACGAGCATGTTGAATAAACAGCACTATTACGGCTTTAACGTATGCGCTTAACACTCGCATGACGTTTCAGATAATGGGCTGAAGGCCTGGGGGGGGGGGAAGAGCATTGGAGGATTGAATATGACTTGCCTGTCAATCATTTACACAAAATGGCGGACTGTTTAAAAGGTAAAAAACAGCACAAAATATTAAAATGTTAAAAAATTGATGAATTAAAGTAGGCCTAATTTTACAATATCTATACGATGACGTTAACGAGTTGGCTTAACTTTACCTTCACTTTAAGCAAAATTAATAATAGATGTAAGTAGTTTAAAAGTGTATGCTCTAAAATAAGAAAAAAATATGGGTTGTATGTCCCTTTACACAATTTCTAATTTACTTCTACATGTGGCCCTTATTTTACAACGGTTCAATTTACACCGTTTCAGAATAACAACCTTTTTTTTTAGTCACGTGACTGCTATTGAAAAGCATTAAGAAGCAGTGCATTTATTAAAATAGCCAGTAGGTGGAGCTGTCCGCTTGTGTTGCAGCAAAGCCAAGCAAGCTGAAATTAATCAGTTTAACCAGACCTGAGCTATCGAGCAGATTTCAAAGGAACAATACAGGTATACCCCGCTCATACAGCGGGTTAGGGACCGGAGCCCCGCTGTAAAGTGAAAACCGCCTTAAAGTGAAACAAGGCAGTTTTAACTTTTTATTCACTTGCCAGTGTGTTTAAAGACTTTAAAAAATGTTTGAACTAACATATATTAGGGGTGCAGTAGTGCTACGTTTAATTTAACACTAGCACATCACAGTATTCATACGATTCAATAAATACTGTGACAATTACTGTAGTAATATTTGCCAGACTATAGCACTGAGACACAGATTGCACTGTAATGCTGTAAACAGAGTGAACTAAGCATAACAAAATAGTGCCAGTCACTTTTCCTGCAATCTCACAATGATTACAGCACTGTTTCAAAATCCTTGGAGGCTGAACTTCAGCTCCAAAGAGCGCTGTATTAGCGAATCGCTGTAAAGTGAAGCGCTGTAAAGTGAGGTATACCTGTATCTTCCTGTCTATAAATCAGTCCAGATTGGAATGCATAGAAAGAACTGTTTGCAGAAAAATGCAAGTGAAGTCTGTGTTGTGTAATTATTTTATTAGGTTTATAATGCTGTTTAGCAAATGTTTTTGTTCATTTAACTTAGTTTAATTATATATTCTGTGTTGTGTGATTATTTTATTAGGTTTATAATGCTGCTTAGCATTTAAAGTCTTAATTTCAAAGCTTTAAAAATAATGTATTCGGTGTTATTTATGACAATTTTGAGAGGGGCCTGGAACCTATCTCCCTCACTTCCCATTGATTTACATTATAAACTGGGTTTTAATTTACAACGGTTTCGATTTACAACCATTCCTTCTGGAACCTAACCCCGGCGTAAACTGAGGGCTACCTGTATTATCTAATTAGCTTTGTATCTTGATATCCTGTTGAAAATCATTAGGTAGGCTTAGGAGCCTTAATGCACTCATAAAAGCTAGCTGCTGATTGATGGCTACACATATATGCCTCTTGTCATTGGCTTACCAGTGTTTAGCTAGCTCCCTGTAGTGCATTGCTGCTCCTTCAACAAAAGATACAAAGAAAATGAAGATAAATTTAAAATAGAAGTAAATTGTAAAGTGGTTGCATGATCTATTTCATTCATCAAAGAAAACTATTTATCTCCCTCTATTATTCCAAAATTGTTATATAGACTATGTTTAAAGCAAGATGGTGTTTTTTTTTCCCTGCTTATAGATTTTTGCAGACCTTTTGTTTATAGATGGTGCAGCATAATTTTTCATGAACAGTCTGCAAATTTGTCATCGATATCTGAGACTTAGCCCTAATAATTTTAAAGTTCACATTTCCAAAATTTCAGCAACGTTCAGGTATCCGATATCTCTGGCCTTTTAGTCATTCAACTCTTCTAGGTCTTGGTTCACATCTTTTCTTCTTAGACATTTCACAGCTCGATTGGCTTTACTGGGGTTTGGATATACTTATTGCTGTATTTTTTTGAATCTCTAATATTTAACCCTCATTGTTTTTCTTGTGAATATCACATCTCCAAGATGAGTTGTGACGCATTTACAGACATCGCCATATTTAAAATGTTGCATTATAATAGTATATTAAAGTATACTGCTTTTAACTAACACTTAAAGGGACAGTATTCTGTAAAATAGTTTTTCCCTTAATGTATTTACAGTGACTTGTTATATCAGTGGAAATTGCATTTTCAGGTTTATTTGTGGATATGAATGAGCTGTTTTTGTGCTTTGAACCCACAGCCTATTGAAATGGGTTAAGCTTGCAAACAATATCAGGTCTCATTACGTTATTACTTTGTGTACACACACTTGCTTCCTTATCTCATATCTGTTTGTAAACCAAACCCCAATACTTGAAGAGTACAATAGAAAATTAAAATTGTGTTACTTAACTATCCTGCACCCCACTGTGATTGTAATTGGATGTGTTTACTTAAAGGGTCATGAAACCAAAAAAAAATCTTTCATGATTCGGATAGAGAATAACATTTTAAACAACTTTCCAATTTACTTCTATTATTTAATTAGCTTCCTTCTCTTGTTATCCTTTGCTGAAATGTTTATCTAGGCCAGCTCAGGGGCAGCAGAGAACCTAGGTTCTAGCTGTTGATTGGTGCCTGCATATATATATATATTGATTGTGATTGGTTCACCCATGTGTTCAGTTAGAAATCAGTAGTGCATTGCTGCTCTTTCAAGAAATGATACCAAGAGAAAGAAACAGATTAGCTAATAGAAGTAAATTAGAAAGTTGTTTGAAATTGTATTCTCTATCTAAATCATGAAAGAAAATCTTTGGGTTTCATGCCCCTTTAAGCTTGTGAATAGCCCAGACTCCAGTATTGAAACTTTCAGTATAGGTTGGGATACCACAGGCTAAATCAACTATTTCAAATACCAAAATAAGGGTAAACAAGCTACTTGTTAACAATTTAATACACTCCAGCAGATAAAATAGATCATTATGAACAATTTAATGGGGAGTAAACTGTCCCTTTAAAGATCCACTGTCCTGTTTACCATTTTGTGCTTTGCTCAATTTGTCCTTTTCCTGTGTAAAAGCAGCACCAAGCTGTGCAGAGTTTCATATCTCTGTTCAGTCCCTTTAAAACCTGGATCCCTGTTGGGAGTTTTTCTTGAGACTGTACTAATTTAAAGAACAGTGTACTCCAGATTTTTATTGTTTAAAAAGATAGATAATCCCTTTAGTTCCCATTTCATAGTTTTGCGTAACCAACACAGTTATAGTCATATACTTTTTACCTCTGTGATTACATTGTATCTAAACCTCTGAAGACTGCCCCCTTATTACAGTTCTTTTGACAGACTTGCAATTTAGCCAATCAATACTGACTCATAAATAACTCCATGGTAGTGAGCACAATGTAATTTATATGGTTCAGATGAACTAGCGCTGTCTACCTGTGAAAATCTGTCAAAATGCCTCAGATAACAGGTAGCCTTGAAGGGCTTATAAATTAGCATATGAGCCTACCTAGGTTTAGCTTTCAACAATGAATACCAAAAGAACAAAGCAAATTTGATGATAAAAGTAAATTGGAAAGCTGTTTAAAATTGCATGCCCCTATCTGAATAATAATACTTTTGATTAAACTGTCCCTTTGAAGACCACTTGCGGTGTGTATAGACGTGAGGCAGGATGCAATTTACCTTTTGAAGAAAACTGATCCATATTTGGGTATCACTTTCTCCATTTTCTGATTGTCTTTTCTGGGTATATATATCTCTAATTTCTTCAATAAATGCAGATGTGCTTTCATTGCTTAGAGGGATGTTAAACAGTGTTTCATTGCTGTAATAAAAAATGCACTAAACAATGGGTTATACTTGAATCATGAAAAAAAATAAGATTCATGTACCTTTAACATAGAGCATGTCATTCTGTTGTCTAATTTGTTTCATTCTCTTGGTATCCTTTGTTGAAAAGGATACCCAAGTAGGCTCAGGAGCTTCTGATTGGTATCTGCACAAATGACTCATGGTATTTGCTCACCCAATGTGTTCAGTTAGCTCCCAGTAGTCCATTTTTGTTTCTTCAACAAATAATACCAAGAGAATGAAGTAAATTAAATAATAGAATAAAATGAGAACGCTGTTTACAATTGTATTCTCTATCTGAATCATGAAAGAAACATTTTGGGTTTTGTGTGCCTTAATAGTTTAAACATTTTTCATAATTTTAAAATTATTTTACTTTTTATTTCTCAATTTTAACTTCATTTGTGTAGTTTCAATTACTACCTGACATAGCCCTACAAGGAGGCTGTGGTTTCTAATTTAGCTTGATGCCATAAACCTTTTAGAATAACTTGATCTGGTTTACTATTTGTTTTGCTCATGCTCCGTAGAGGCATAATGCAGCTTAAGTTTAAACGATGTCTGCTCTCTTATCTCCTTGAGGGCAGTGCTACAGTGAGACATTTTTCATGAAAACAAGTTAGTTGTTTGCTTTTATTTTTATACAATCTGTTTCTTTTTATGTGTATTTTGATTTAACATATTTGTTTTTACTTTTGTAGCACTGTTTAATATCCCTTTAATTGAGAACTTGTTCGTGTGTGAAAGGGTAAACTTGTATCCACAGGCATACATTATCGTAAAATCACAGGGCTTTAGTCTTTCTAGATTACCTTGTGTATTCCAAGAAGGATCTGCTGCTGTACTCTTGGGTCACTTGCAGGTGATCACCTTTCTTGACTTGTTAAGAAGTGTTACAGTGGTCAAAAAAAAGTTCCTCAGTAGCCACCTCCCATTGTAAAGGATTTCTAAGCAGCATATTAGTATGTCTGTCCCGGGACAACTGAAAGGATGAGCTTCGTGCACTCTCATATTATTTCACCAATCAGGTAAAGGAAGCTTACTATGAAATCTCATGAGAGTTAATTCAAATCTCATGAGATCACAGTAAGAGTTCATGACCTCAGCACTGCTGATGCTGATTGGCTGCTGTTCATTTCTTCATTTTTTTTAATTTTTTTACCTGCAGCTGGGAGCAGCTGAGTATAACTTTTTGCACAGAACTTACTCTGGTGAGCTGAGGAGATTGTGAGGTAAAATATCTTCCTTTTTTACATAGAGATGCTCAGGTGATATTTTCCTGTCAGCTTTTTACAGTTATACTGCATCAGTTTCAAGTGATTTAGCATATGAGTATTATGTCCCTTTAAGTATTCTTTATGCCTTAGGCCTCTGAGTTAGATGCTGTACCATTTTGTGTATGTATGCCATTGACGTGCGGTGAGGTCAGAAATTGGTGAGGCGCTGGCTATGATACGCCCGAGAAGCACATATATTAAGCGAATAGAGGTATCTTACATTTATGATAAAATTAGCAGGTTGCACAATGACACACATAAATACAGCACTCACATATAATGCAGGAGCTAGTAAGAGGCTCCAATCATCCTAATGACACAAATTTCAAGGCTTCAGCAATCAGAGCTACAATCAGCACTGTAATTAACTGCTTCCCAAGTATTGAAGGCAATATATTCAAAGGAGAGAGAGGGAGAGGGAAAGAAAGGGAGGGGAGGAAAGAGGGAAATATAGGGATGGGAGGAGAGAGATAATGAGAGGGAGGGGGGAGAAAGAAAGGAAGGGGGGGGAGAGAGAAAGAAAAGGGGAGAGAGAAAGAAAAGGGGAGAGAGAAAGAAAAGGGGAGAGAGAAAGAAAGGGGGAGAGAGAAAGAAAGGGGGAGAGAGAAAGAAAGGGAGGGGGAGAAAGAAAGGGAGGGGGAGAAAGAAAGGGAGGGGGATAAAGAAAGGGAGGGGGATAAAGAAAGGGAGGGGGAGAAAGAAAGGGAGGGGGAGAAAGAAAGGGAGGGGGAGAAAGAAAGGGAGGGGAGAAAGAAAGGGAGGGGAGAGAGAAAGCGAGAAAGGGAGGGGGGAGAGAGAGAAAGAAAGGGAGGGGGGAGAGAGAGAAAGAAAGGGAGGGGGAGAGAGAGAAAGAAATGGAGGAGAGAGTGAAAAAAAGGGAGGAGAGAGAGAGAGAAAGGGAGGGGGAGAGAGAGAAAGAAAGGGAGGAGAGAGTGAAAAAAAGGGAGGAGAGAGAGAGAGAAAGGAAGGGAGGAGAGAGAGAAAGGGAGGGGGAGAGGGAAAGGGAGGGAGGAGAGCAAAAGAAAAGGAGGAAGTGAGGAAGAAAGGGAAGGGGGAGAGAGAAAGAAAGGGAAGGGGGAGAGAGAAAGAAAGGGATGGGGGAGAGAGAGAGTGTAGGCAATTCCTGTGCACATAATTGTAACGCATTACACAGTCTTTGTCTCACAAATTTCCCATTTTATGTATAGGAAGCAAGGAGGTGTATCATCTACTGCAGTAAAGCAGTGCTTGTCTATTATACATACGTACTGCATACATACATACACACACATACACACAGACACACACTTACCTAAGCATGAGCTAAGGGAATTTGAGACAGGTGGAGAAATCCCATATTTGGACGAAGTGCAGTCTATACATAAGTAAATAGAGAATTTCGCACTAGTGTGAAAACTACATATCTTACAGTGAACGCTCTCCACTATGCTTAAATGAAGCGTCTGCTCAAATCAGTTATCTTCTACAGTGGCTACCTAAACCTCATTACCACAGGTTTGAAAGTCATATGTAAAGACAAGTGGGCACCAATCTGCTGACCTTACACATTACACGCACTGCCACTGACTTACACACATGCATATAACATACTCTTGCACTCAAATATACACATAGGCATACACACAATTACACACACATTCACACATACACAGTTGCATAAACACATTCACATGCATACAAATACACACACATGCACAAACACATACACACAAATACACACATACACATGTCTAGAAATACGCACATATGCACAAACACATGCACACAAATATACACATGCATAGAAATACGCACACATGCACAAACAAATACATATGCACACAAATACATTCACATGCATAGAAATACACAAACATATATACATGCACACATTTACACTAACCATTTAGGAGAGGATTAGAGATATTCTATATTAGGGAAATGATACCCCAGAAAAGGAGTGTATGAATTTGTTAAACAGAGGAGTGGGGTAGCATGAAGAGAAAGTGGCATAAAGGGTGAGAGAATGACAGATTGGGGATTGTGAGAGAGGCATAGAGAGGGCATTACAATGTAAAGAGAGGTGCCTGCTCAGGGTTTTGTATCTGAAATGGAGGTACTTGAAGTGTTAATGCCTTGTTACTTTTAAGTGCTTTTAATAAGTTAAAGGACAAACTCCTTTTGTCATTTAAATGTTAAAGGAATTCACTGTACCCTTAAGGAGTGTCACCACTAGCACTCACCTGACCGGCTGCAGTTTAGTTTCCAGGACTGTCCTTAAACTTGATATCCCTAGAATCTTGACAGTGCTCTAGATAAGGGAGCGTTCTCCAATAGTCTTGGGAGTAAGAAGTCAGGAAAGAGGCAGTACTTGAGCTAAAGCAAGAGCTACAGTACACACTGTATACATGGATCGAGCTGCACTGGTGCCAGCACAAAGCTTTCATGGATGTTTTAGGGAGTTGCGAGCAAGCATCGGCTTAGCACATCCCTTCAATCCGGACCTATTTCAACACTTAAGCTGTCGGCCTGGGGGGCATTGCCACCCTGGCCCAGTCCACAACAGCACCAATCCGGTAGTATAAAAATATAATGCCAAACTTACAGTTGAAATGTTAGTCTTTCCCCTTCACACAAACAGCCATATGTGCAGCCATCCTCCCAATGTCGCCGCTCCTAATTTAGCTGATGTGAGGCTTTTGGCACTCTAAGGGCTCAGACATTGTAAATTGTTGTCAGGTGCACCGGGAGCTGATTGGCTCCCCCGGGTCGGCTCCCAAGAGGCCTCTAATCGAATAAACTCAAATGGACACTTATGGGCTGCTCAATGAGCTTGAACCATCGTCCACCAGTGGGTGGCGTAGCTCTAGCGGTCCCATAGCCCAGAGAAACAAGCATGTTGTGCAATGGGGAGGGCAGCAGACCTGCTTGTGCATCTTCATTGCGCAACATGTAACTAGATTTTTTTTTTTTAAGCATTAATAAAGAAATTATTTTTTGGCCATATGCCTCACCTGCCTCTAGTGACCGCACGTCACGTTTGTGCATATACAGTGATGCCCAAAAATATTGGCACCTGCATTCTGCACCAATTTGCACAGAAAATTGTTGCAATTACAAATGTTTAGGCATTCTCATGTTTATTTCTTTTGTTTGTATTGGTATGACACAAAAAAGTGGAGAAAAAAAGGCAAATCTGACACATTCCACGCAAAACTCCAAAAATGAACTGGACAAAATTGGAACCCTCAATTTAATATTTGGTAGCACACTCCGTGGAAAAAATAACTGAAATCAATGGCTTCCTGTAACCATCAATGAGTTTCTTACATCTCTCTTCTGGAATTTTGGACCACTGTTCTTTCGCCAACTGTTCCAGGTCTCTCAGGTGGGAAGGGTTCCTTTTCTCAACTGCTGAAATCTCTCAACATGTGCTCTATGGGATTGAGATGCAGACTCATTGCTGGCCAGTTCAGTACTCTCCAGCGCTTTGTCTTAAACCATTTCTGGGTGCTTTTTTTCATGTGCTTTGGGTCATTGTCCTGCTGTAAGACCCATGACCTCTAACGGAGACCCAGACATGCCAGAAACTACATATGCCAGTCGTCGGGCGACAGGAATTGCACATCCCTGATCACAAACTTGGAATGCAATTATTTCTTACAATTTTGAGAAGGTGCCAATAATTTTGTCCAGTTCATTTTGGAGTTTTGTGTGGAATATGTCAGATTTGGCTTTTTTTCTCTCCACTTTTTTGTGTCCTACCTATACAATCTGGGCGAACTGGTGCATTATCTGACAAAAATGCAGGGGTGCCAATATATGTATGTGTGTGTGTGTGTGTGTATATATATATATATATATATATATATATATATATATATATATATGTGTGTATATATATATATATATATATATATATATATATATATATATATATATATATATATATATATATATATATATATATATATATATATATATATCAGCAAAATAAAGCAGGCACTCTCCGTTTTAACTTAATCGTTTAATGGTAAACGTTTTCGGGGTCTCCCCCGTCCTCAGACCACTTACAGACCTTCAATAACACACATCTTAAATAACTACTTACCCTCACCGTGACAAATCGCCATCAGCCTCCCAGCTTCCGTGTAGCGCAACTGCGCATGCACGCCCGGAACTAAGGAGAGCCGACAGGGACCAACTACCAAACACCAAAAGCAAAAGTGAAAATCCACATCACGCAGAATAATGCAGCAGTACAGACAACTAACTAAAAATAGTACTGTGATGTATACTGATATTACTACCCTATACTAGGCATACTGTAATATACACAAATCTGCCCCCCAAGCTTTATTCAAACGTTACACCTTCAAATGTTTAACATCTACTGATATCCTATATTCTAATCCATGCACAACATTATGCAAGAACATATTTCCATTTTAACATAAAGGGGATATTTTTATATTTTTATATTTACACAGAGGGGATACCAGTGCTAGATGACATTACTCTTCATGTATTAAACTCATGCCCCCAACTGGACCACTAGCACAATACCTCTTTCACAGACTCAAAGGCATTAGACCCATGTGAATGTTACTTTACCACAGAGCACCCCACACCATATCCTCTTTAATATTTGATAGGCATCCTCAGTTACACGGATGCTTAACTATAAGTGGGGAACCCAGCCGTAAAGATCATCACCTGCATTAAAATTTAACTGCATATATTCAATGCAGCCATGGACGTACCCAGTCATATTAGCTTTAGCTCTCATCTTACTATGTGGGCATGCCTCCTTCATAGTAAGATGAGAGCTAAAGCTAATATGACTGGGTACGTCCATGGCTGCATTGAATATATGCAGTTAAATTTTAATGCAGGTGATGATCTTTACGGCTGGGTTCCCCACTTATAGTTAAGCATCCGTGTAACTGAGGATGCCTATCAAATATTAAAGAGGATATGGTGTGGGGTGCTCTGTGGTAAAGTAACATTCACATGGGTCTAATGCCTTTGAGTCTGTGAAAGAGGTATTGTGCTAGTGGTCCACTTGGGGGCATGAGTTTAATACATGAAGAGTAATGTCATCTAGCACTGGTATCCCCTCTGTGTAAATATAAAAATATAAAAATATCCCCTTTATGTTAAAATGGAAATATGTTCTTGCATAATGTTGTGCATGGATTAGAATATAGGATATCAGTAGATGTTAAACATTTGAAGGTGTAACGTTTGAATAAAGCTTGGGGGGCAGATTTGTGTATATTACAGTATGCCTAGTATAGGGTAGTAATATCAGTATACATCACAGTACTATTTTTAGTTAGTTGTCTGTACTGCTGCATTATTCTGCGTGATGTGGATTTTCACTTTTGCTTTTGGTGTTTGGTAGTTGGTCCCTGTCGGCTCTCCTTAGTTCCGGGCGCGCATGCGCAGTTGCGCTACACGGGAGCTGGGAGGCTGATGGCGATTTGTCACGGTGAGGGTAAGTAGTTATTTAAGATGTGTGTTATTGAAGGTCTGTAAGTGGTCTGAGGACGGGGGAGACCCCGAAAACGTTTACCATTAAACGATTAAGTTAAAACGGAGAGTGCCTGCTTTATTTTGCTGATATTTGATTGCTTGCAAGCGCACCCCGGCAGCTGGATGATAAAAAGAGAGTGCTGGTTCCCTGCTTCTGTTTGTGTATATATATATATATATATATATATATATGTACCTGCTAAAATGTCAGGTTTCTGGGGTGTAAAAAATGAGACAAATATAAATCATTTCAGAACTTTTTCCACCTTTAATGGGATATATAAACTGAACAACTCAATTGAAAAACAAACTGAAATTTTTTAGGTGGAGGGACGTAAAAATAAAATAATATTGTTGCATAAACTAATGCTTTGTTGAATCACCTTTTGATTTTATTACAGCACTCAGTCTTTTTGGGCATGAGTCTATCAGCATAGCGTATCTTGACTTGGCAAGATTTGCCCACTCTTCTTTGCAAAAACACTTCAAATCTGTCAGATTGCGAGGGCATCTCCTGTGCACAGTCCTCAGATCACCCCACAGATTTTCGATCATATTCAGGTCTGGGCTCTAGCTGGGCCATTCCAAAAGTTGAATCTTCTTCTGGTGAAGCTATTCCTTTGTTGATTTGGATTGTATGCTTTGGGTTGTTGTTCAGCTTTCTAGCAGAAGCCTGAAGGTTTTGTGCCAATATTGACTGGTATTAGGAACTGTTTATAATTCCCTCTACCTTGACTAAGGCCCCAGTTACAGCCGAAGAAAAACAGCCCAAAGCATGATACTGCCACCACCATGCTTCACTGTGGGTATGGTGTTCTTTTGGTGATGTGCAGTGTTGTTTTTGCGACAAACATATCTTTTGGAATTATGGCCAAAAACTTCAACCTTGGTTTCATCAGACCATAACACCTTTTTCCACATGCTTTTTGGAGACTTCAGATGTATTTTTGCAAAATTTAGCCAACTTGGATGTTTTTCTTCGTAAGAAAAGGCTTCCATCTTGACACTCGACCCCATAGCCCAGACATATGAAGAATACGGGAGATTGTAGTCACATATACCACACAGCCAGTATTTGCCATATATTCCTGCAGCTCCTTTAATGGCAGCCTCCCAGACCAGTTTTCTTCTCGTCTTTTCATCAATTTTGGAAGGACGTCCAGTTTTTGGTAATGCCACTGTTGCGCCATATTTTCTCCACTTGATGATGACTGTCTTCACTGTGTTTCATGGTATATCTAATGCCTTGGAAATTATTTTGTAACAGTCTCCTGACTAATACCTTTTAACAATGAGATCCCTCTGATGCTTTGAAAGCTCTCAGTGGACCATGGCTTTTGCTGTAGGATGCGACTAAGAAAATGTCAGGAAAGACCTACTAGAACAGCTGAACTTTATTTGTGGTTAATCAGAGGCACTTTAAATGATGGCAGGTGTGTACTGACTCCTATTTAACATGATTTTGAATGTGATTGCTTATCTCTAAACACAGCTACATCCCCAGTATTTTAGTTTTTTTTTGTGTTTATATATATATATATAATATATATGTGTGTGTGTGTGTGTGTGTCACCACTGATTGGCCAAAGTGCAAGCCTGTCAAAATAACTGAAGTAAGGTGGCAGTCTGCAGAGGCTTAGATACAAGGTAATCACAGAGGTAAAAAGTGTATTAATATAACCGTGTTGGTTATGCAAAACTGGGGAATAATACTAAAGGTATTATCTATCTTCTTAAAGGGACAGTCTACACCAGAATTTTTATTGTTTTAAAAGATAGATAATCCCTTTATTACCCATTTCCCAGTTTTGCATAACTAACACATTTATAATAATATACTTTTAACCTCTGTGATTATCTTGTATCTAAGCCTCTGCAAACTGCCCCTTTTTTCAGTTCTTTTGACAGACTGGCAGTCTAGCCAATCAGTGCCTCTCCCAGATAACTTCTCGTGCACGAGCACAGTGTTATCTATATGAAATACGTGAACTAACACCCTCTAGTGGTGAAAAACTGTTAAAATGCAATCTGAAAGAGGTGGGCTTCAAGGTCTAAGAAATTAGCACATGAACCTCCTAGGTTAAGCTTTCAACTAAGAATACCAAGAGAACAAAGCAAAATTGGTGATAAAAGTAAATTGGAAAATTGTTTAAAATGACATGCTCTATCTGAATCATGAAAGTTTATTTTGGCATAGACTGTCCCTTTAAACAATAGAAAAAGGGGGCGTGGCCTGGCTAGAGACGGAGATGGCCGCATAAGTTTGGAGCTCTGTGTGGGAAAATGAGCGGAGGCTTATCGGCACTACAGAAAACGGCTAAAACTATCATACTCCATCGTGGGAGACAGAAGAGGTCTCAATGATAAGCCAGATTGGAGCCGAAAATATGTTTAAAAGGTGAAATTCTGGATAGCACAAGAGCAACAGATCCCGCCACGGACATGGCGCTGACGCCATCTTGCTTCCCACATGGCGCTGCAGCTCTTCAGTCTCACAGCCGAGATATGACACAGACCATATGAACAACACACGGATGGGTGAGATGTCTATAATTAAAACCACTGAGCTAACACTGCCACTTGGGCCAAGCTACTACACGGCATAAGAGAATAAGGAGTTACAACTGCATAACAGTCACAAAGTGTATGTAAAAGTATAGATGCTACAGACCCTAACAATCGCGGCGCGAAGCCGATATAGTATATCTCCCCCACTCATCGACATCTTAACCATAACAAAGGACTCAAAGTTGTTTGCAACAGTTATTCGATAGCAGTCATATTCACTTTGTTTCTTTAATAATAAGAAGAGAGGGAGGAAGACTTATGCTCTATCCAGTGCGCAATTAAAAACAGTCTATATACACAAACAAGATATGCAGTGCTGAAAAAGCATTTTCAAGAGGAGCAACTGGGTCAGGCATTACCAAACTTTAAACTACATTTCGGGACATATAGACTCTCAGCAACCATAACCCAAGAAAAGTTTCTGGATAACGTGTAATGAATAACTTTCAAGTGGTTGAAAACACTTTTGATAGCAGATTGTTACCAGCCACAGAGGTCAATATTTAACTAAGGGCTTTCATAATACCGGAAAAGACTGATTTATCCTACTTCACACTCCTTAGCTGATAGGCCAAGACTGAAAGTCTAAACACTTAAAATGTCTTCTAGACAAGTAAAGAAAACTGGTTTAACAGGCAAACAAACAGCTACCACTCTCTTTTTCAAATCCTCTAAAGGGGACAAGACTACAGAGCTGCCGGAATCGGAGATAACGATCTCATCAGACCAATCCTTTACTAGCGGATCTAGTACACTCAACCTTACACCGGTCACCAAAGCAGATTTGAGAGATCTAGTGTCTAAACAAGACATCAACATGAATTTCGAAAAAATGTGGACAAAACTAGACTCCATACAAACAACAATGACTGAGAGTCTAACGGAACTAAAACAGGATATACAGGAGCTAGGTATGAGGGTAGATACACTGGAGGAGAATGAAAACCTAAGAGATGAAACAGCAGACAAGGTATCACAACAAGTCCAGAATCACAAGCAAGAAATAGAAGAGCTTCAAGACAAATTGGAGGATATAGAAAACCGCACGAGAAGGTGCAATATTAGACTCAAGGGAATCCCGGAATCCATAGCACCTACGGATCTACAAAGCTACTTACAACAGCTATTCAAGGCCATTACAGGCCACACAGAAGAAGATCACTTTCAAATCGAAAGGGCACATAGAGCCCTAAGGGCCAAGCCCAAGGGAGATCAACCACCAAGGGATGTCATAGTTAAGCTGCTACGCTTTCCAGACAAGGAAGCAATTCTCTCAGCGGCTAGGCAGAATCCAACATTCAAGTTCCAAGGCTCAGTAATCCAATTCTTCCAGGACCTATGTGCGCAAACACTTCAGAAACGATACTCCATGAAGCCCCTAACCCTGCTGCTCCGTAAAAATCAAATACCCTACAGGTGGGGCTTTCCATTCGCCTTAATTATACTACACGAAGGAAAAATGCTGACAATCAGAAAACGCCAAGATATTTCGGAAGCATGTTCTTATCTGAATCTAGAACCTCCAGATCTACCGCTCTCCGAGCAAAATGAAGAAGCTCCTAACCCGAACAGGGAAAACAACCACAAAAGAGCCAAGTGGACCACAGTACAGAAAAAAAAGACCAAAGTGACTGGTGACTCTAGGTGGAAAGAAAGCTGCTACTGCAAGATCCGAGATGGAAGCTAATTATTGATCAGATGAGTATAATCTGATGAACTTAATCTTCTTCTCTTTTTTCCCTCTCCCCCCTCCCTGGATTTGACTTGCAGAAAGTAATATTTCTCCCATACAGCTGCCAAGTTTAGACCTTTCACACAGACTCAGGGTGATTAAACCCTTAATTATGAGGATTTGTCTTGTTTACCATGTTTAAACTTAACATTTGCTTCTACAAGTTCCACTTTTATTAGAAAAATGCAACATGCTTAGGCATAAGTCGTATTCCTATTGTCTGTTATGAAAATGTGCTGATTTGCTTCCGCTCCCATGGCCGCTGCTCCGGGCTGATTCTATCCCTTTTTTTTTTTTTCTTCTTCCCTTTCTCTCTCTTGTTGCCTCGGGGTGGCGGTCATGGCAGCTCCCTACATCTAGTCAGATGTTCAATTTTTTGTATTTTAATATGAGATTTTTGTGTTTTAAGTCTTACATGTTAATAAGTTTATTTTTTATTTATGTTCTCATGTTTGTGTGGCCTTTAAATGTTTGTCAGACAGAGTATAAATGCCGACTGCTACAATACCTACCATTCACTTTTAGGGCTGTTACCATAAGTCATAGTTACACACTTAACTCCTATGACCAATGACCTCATTATTCTCTCACACAATGTGAGAGGCCTTAACACCAATACCAAACGTAAGATGGCCCTTACCCAATATATAACATTGAAAGCTAAGATCATCTTTCTCCAGGAGACACACTTCACACAAACCCTGATCCCCAAGTACTGGCACCGACAATATCCAACCCATTTCCACTCCACAATAGAACAGAAAAAAAGAGGGGTCTCAATACTTATGCATTCTTCCCTGCAATTCGACAGATCTCCCGCATGCTAACACAATGGTCCCACTCCAGAATAATACTTGGTGGAGACTTTAACATCAATATTTCCACTCACTATTCTAAGACGATAACTAAACCCTCAAATAAACAACTTAGACAACTATCCATAGTGAAATCTATAAGGGAATCAATGTCAGAACATAACCTACTGGACACATGGGAAACAATATTTGGTAACACAACAGACCATACATTTTATTCACATGCCCACAACAGCTACACAAAATTGGATTATATATGGACTAGTCAGACTCTGATACTGAATATTGTCACTTCTAATATCCACCCCTGTGTCTGGTCAGACCATTCGATAGTCCAACTATCCATGACAGGGCTAGTTGATAATCAACGTCAGAAGTCCTGGACATTTGACCCCTCCATACTCCGCAATGAACAATTTCATACTGAGATAGGAAAATTAATGCAAGAATACTGGTCTACAAATGTTAATTCCACCGTTAACTCACTCAACCCATGGGCTGCACATAAGCCCTTTATTAGGGCGATTCTGATAAAGGAAAAAGCTAGGATCATCACCCTAGCAAATAGAAACATTAAACAACTTCACTCAGAGATCACTACCTTAGAAACCCAACACAAAAACACGCTATCTAATATAACATTTAGAACCCTTCAAGCTAAAAGAAAACTTCTGTCAAAAATCTTAAACGATTCGGCGATGAGAGCCCTCCAAAAACTAAAAGCAAACTACTTTTTATACTCTAATAAGCCGGATAGATATCTAGCTAATAAACTTCGAAATAGAACAAAATTATATTCAATAACCAATTTATATACCCAGGAGGGGACTCAGACGTTGAATCCCCAAGAAATAGCTAATATATTTGCAAACTATTATGAGTCATTATGTGATGGGCAAAAAGTACATCACACTGACAAGACACATAGACTATTAGTTAGATTCCTAAATCAAGCTAACCTTCCTACAATCACCCCGGAGGAGAATGATATTCTTAATGCGGAGATTTCTGTGCAAGAAAACCTCAATGTCATAAAGGAACTAAAAGCAGGCAAAGCGGCAGGCCCCGATGGTCTACCCAGCGAGTACTGTAAGTTATTTAAAGTACCCCTAATAACCCACCTAAAGAAATTATACAATGACATCATGCAGGGTTCCGATATTCCCATTGATTTACTTCGAGCCAAGATTATAGTCATCCCAAAACCAGGAAAGGACCCTAGGTGGTGTAATAACTATAGACCCATATCGTTGATCAATCAGGATCTCAAGATCTTGACAAAAATCTTGGCAAATAGACTCCAGACGCTACTACCCCGCCTGGTCCATCCCGACCAGGTGGGTTTTATTAAGGGTAGGGAAGCCCCAGATGACGTGCGTAGAACCATAGACCTCACCGACCACCTGAAAAGGAAAGGAACGCCTTCTCTGCTCCTTTCACTGGATGCGGAGAAGGCGTTCGATTGCATAGACTGGACCTATATGTTCCAGATACTCGCCACAATGGGTTTTGAGGGATCATTCATGAAAGCAATAAAGGGTATATATTCAAACCCTAAAGCAACGGTCAGTGCAGCAGGATACATGTCCAGGACCATAGATATAAAGAACGGTACAAGACAGGGTTGCCCCCTCTCACCACTCCTGTTCGCCTTATGCATGGAACCACTAGCAGCAGCCATTAGAAACGCAAACGATATTAAAGGGGTGATGATCCGTAAATCCGAATATAAGCTTTCGCTTTTTGCGGATGACGTTTTATTGACCCTGACAGACCCATTCAACTCCCTGACTAACCTTTATCAGATCTTACAAGACTTTGCAGAGATTTCGGGTTATAAGGTAAATGTTGACAAATGTGAAGCCTTACCACTAGAACTAACCCCCCATGCCAAAAAACTGATAGAAATCAACTTCAATATAAAATGGGCTAAGAGTTCGCTCACCTACTTAGGGACAAAAATCTCAGACACTCACGATGGTTTGTACAAGCTAAATTATACCCCATTATTTCAATCTATTAGACGAGATCTTAGATCCTGGAGGAAGGGGACCTTCTCGTGGTACGGGCGCCTTTCGTCCATAAAAATGAATGTGCTCCCAAGGATCTTGTATCTCTTTAGAGCACTGCCGATCAAGGTCCCTTCCTTGGAGCTCCAGAAACTACAATCAGAACTAATCTCATTCTTAAGAGGAGATGGTAATGCTAGGATAGCATCTCATACATTAACCAGGCACAGACGCCTAGGTGGAGTAGGAATACCACATTTACAAGATTACTATTTAGCAGCTAGGACAGCACAAGCTTTGCTCCTCCAGAAACCACTAAGAGAGATTCTCTGGACAAGAATAGAAACTGATAGTATAGAATTGGATTACCCGGATGACCTTCTGTGGAACTCCAAGAAAGATGTACACCAAGATAGCTGTAGCTTACCCTCAACAGTAGACACACTTTCACACTGGGAACAATTAACTAAGCATCCAACGATGCTGCCTCTGGGCACATGGGTCAAACCGATCAGACTCCTGCTTCCCAAGGAAACTCACAACACAATAGATAAATGGGCCAATAAAGGTCTCTACAGGGTGGCAGACTTTCTCATCCACTCACAAATAATTTCATTCAATCATCTACATGAGCTAATAGCCCCACACAAACTACACTGGTTCCTATACCTCCAAATCTCTTCGGCCCTTAATAAGTATGATATCTCCCGTGGGAAACATCCACCTACAGTTATAGGAAGGATATGCTCAAACCCGACTAGGGAAAAGCAGCTCATCTCTAAACTTTTATATAGCAATTCAGGACACACATTACACCGAGAAATCGTCCATAGTGATAAAATGGGAAGAAGATGGGGTAGATCAGCTTTCAAAAGATTAATGGGATCAATTATATTTTGAATCCTGTAAGGGGCTCATTAGTGCGGATCATAGGGAAAATTCTATAAAAACAATATTTCGATGGTATCTTACATACCTTTAAACATCACACTATTCAGTAAATAAGTCCAAACTATGCTATAGAGGTTGTGGGATACAAGGATCTTATAGACATATGTGGTGGGACTGCGAACCCATCAAAAATATTTGGAGAATGCTCAATGATCTCCTCAGTAAAGTTTTAGACGAACAGATAGTACTAACCATAGACCAAGCACTTCTTCATAGACGATTGCTCAATTTGAACCCTGCCATTAATAAATTCATTAAAATACTATGTACGATCACTAGAGTGTGCATAGCGAGGCACTGGAAGGAGGGACCCCCTACCTGGAAAGAAGTACTAGACAAAATAAAAGATATCTACGCATTATCCGAAAGGGTAGCATGGATACAGGGTGACACAGAACAGTTTAACAAAATATGGCTTTATTGGATAATGCACTCAACAACGGTGGATAGGTAGTAGACTCTACAAATAGAAGACTATGGTAAAAACTCTACAAACTCTGTGCACATAGATATAATTCGGCCAAATGACGTATTCAGTTTAGACCCCAGACGCAATTAACCCACAACACAGACATGATTTAATGTTTATTTGTATTCTTATTTTTATTTTTTATTTAGGTTATATAATGTTGATTTTTCATGATATTTATCATGGACCAGTGTTAAGGATTTATGAGTAAAAAAATTTTCCCATGTTGATTTAAGATGACACATTGTCTGAGGCATTGCACTTATTGCTCTCAAGATGTACACACTGTTATTTATTCTGTGATATGGAAACAAATAAAAATAATTTCAACATAAACAATAGAAAAATCTGGAGTAGACTGTCTCTTTAAGCCTTGATTAATAGGTATTCATACTTGATGCTAAGCTGCTGGGTTCTTGCTTATCTTGTTTTCTAATATCTTTCTTCCCTAGGTCTAAATTTTATTCTGCATTTGATTCATTATCATCCTTTTGAATCTTTACTCACGTTTTGTCTTTAAACATTGAATTTGCTGGTGGCTTTTTCCATAGCTACAAATGTTTCTGAGCTTGGAGCTCTTCCTTGTTGTCTTCCTTAATGTATTTCTCATTAGGATAAGGCAGTGTTCAGATCTTCCTCTTAATTTATGCTGAACTGTGTTTGCTTTTTTCCCTCTCTGAATAATCTACCTAAACAGGAAGTTCATTAACCCCTTTAGTACAGTGAATTTTAGAGAAAAACATTAGAGCACCAGATAATTTTTTGTATTTTTGCTATCACTCCATTTAAACAGAAATAGAGCCTTGTTTTTTTTATATGGATGCCTATCCCATTTCCTTACATTAAACTCCCTCCTTGACCCACTGCAATCTGGATTTCGTCCCCATCACTCCACAGAGACGACAATCATTAAAGTTACCAATGACCTACTTACAGCAAAATCAAATGGCCACTTCTCTCTGCTTATCCTCCTTAATCTGTGTGCAGCCTTCGATACTCTTGACCTCCCTATTTTGCTCCAACCCCTCCAATCCTTTGGCATTTATAACACAGCCCTTTCGTGGTTCTTTATCTACCTGTCAAACCATACCCTTTAGTGTAGCCTTCTCTGGGGACTCCTCTGCCCCGTCACCACTTTCTGTTGGGGTACCGCAAGGCTCTGTCCTCGGTTCCCTTCTCAATCTACACGTCATCATAAGGTTCCCTAATAAAGTCCCACGGGTTCCAATATCATATGTATGCCGACGACGCCCAAATCTACTTCTCTGCACCAGACCTATCTCCTTCCTTACTAACCAGTGTCACTAACTGTCTTTCTCACATCTCTTCCTGGATGGCTTCTCACTACCTCAAGCTAAATCTCTCCAAAACTGAGCTCCTTATTTTCCCCCTTCTTCCAAATTTCCATCCCCAATCTCTCTATAACTGTTGACAACTCCATCATTACCCATACCCTGCATGCCCAATGTCTTGGGGTCACACTTGACTCAGATCTTTCTCTCACTCCTCACATTTAGTCCTTGGCTAAATCCTGCCGCTTCCACCATAAAAACATCTCTAAAAATTAGACATTTCCTTACACAAGACACAACTAAGATTTTAATCCACTCTCTCATTCTTTCCCACCTTGATTACTGCAACTCTGTCCTCTCTGGTCTCCCCAGCTGCCCCCTAATTCCCTTACAATCCAAAATGAATACCATGGCTTATTGGTAATTAGAAGACCGCGCATCACACTTCTGAAATTTCCGGCGGTTGATTAGTAAGCTGGTAAGGGTAATAGTATTGTAGTGTAAGGATTCCCCCCCCACATTCCTCACCACCATCTTAGGCTACTTTAGGGGGGTATTATTTTTTCTCTGCAGTGTAGGTACCCCTCCCAACTACCTGATCTCTCCCAAACATCTCTCTAAACCTCCCACTAGTGGCAGCCGTATTCATAGTATTTAAAAAAAAAAAAAATATTACTAAAGTGTTTTTTTAATAATAATGATGTTGTTTTTCTCTAGTGTAGCATCCCAACCATCCTTCTCCCTTCCACATGTATTTGCTGTAGTGTATGGTCCCACTCCTTCTTCCCTTCCACAGGCACCAATGGAGATTGTTACAGACAGTGACACAGAAGTGTCACTGTCTGTAACAATCTGACAATCTGCCTTCATATAATAATGAGCACTAGGTCGTACTCCCTTACCATATAAAGACAGATGCCTGCAGCCCACCAACAGAAAGTCTTGGTTAAGTGCCTTGAAGGTCAGACGTTGATCTAAGCTATGCACTTCAATGGGCTGTGTACCGTATCATTGGCTTAAAGGGGTTAACACAACTTTATGATGTTAGTAATCTACTTCTTAATTTAGGTTTTCTTATTTTCTTTTTGTAAATCCCATTTACAGTGCTGTAGAAATTGTTTGTTTGCGCTTTATAAATACAGAGTTATTATTGTAAATCATAATGGTTCCAGAAAAGGCCAGGAAACTTTTGTCAGCCCATTGAATTCACTGAGTGATCTGGTTTATGACCTCAGAAGAAAATCCAACTCATCCATGAGTCAAGTTCTTGCTTCATGAAGTTTCAGTGAAACAGTTCTACATTTTGGTATGTAAATGTGCAAACCATTTTTTTTCAGTCCAAGGTTTTCACTCTTCCCTAGCACACATGTGGCTCATATTTTGTAGTGACCCACCTGTTCCTGAGAGAAAATCTGATTCATATTTAAAGTTATGGTAAATCCAAGCGTTTAAGAAACGCTAGGATTTACCATGACTAAAAATATAGTGGATTTTAATTGATCAACCATGTAAAAAAAAAGGTGCTAAATTTACCCTTTCTGTGCAGTTGCACAGCGCTAAACTCAGCGGCTCCGGCCGCACACGGCACATCGATCTTCTACCAATGAGGTGCCGCTTGCAAGTCTAGGCCAATAGTCGTGCGTGCATACAGAAACCGGTCAGTTGACATGTTGGCAATTGGTTCAGAGGTGCAAACATCATCTCATTGAAGGAGATCAATGTGCCATGGGCGGTCTGGGACGCTGAGTTTAGCACTGTGCATCAGCACAGAAAGGGTGAGTTTAGCACCCTTTTTTACATGGTTGATCAATTAAAAAACATTTGATTTCTTTTATGTAATTGGCAAGAGTCCATGAGCTAGTGACGTATGTGATATACAATCCTACCAGGAGGGCAAAGTTTCCCAAACCTCAAAATGCCTATAAATACACCCCTCACCACACCCACAATTCAGTTTTACAAACTTTGCCTCCTATGGAGGTGGTGAAGTAAGTTTTAGTGCTTGATTTTTATGATTTCTTCTATGATAAGCGCTTTTATTCCTCTCAGAGTACAGTGTTTGTCAGAGGAATGTAAAGAGAGTATAGTCTATTGATTTTAGGGTGTCCCTCGCAGGAAAAATTTTCAAGGGTTCTCCATTATCAGTCGTAGGGATTCATATCCTACCTCCCTTTTTAGATTGACGATATACTCTTTTTTTTTTTTTGTTTAAATAATTTTTATTAGAATAGGGTTCACTAGGTTACAACAAATCAAAATGTAAATTCTTGACATAGTAGACAAATAAGCAATGATACTATATTATCAAATTAAGCATTGTCAAATAACAGTAAACCAGTGGCCCAGCTTTTTTGTGGGTGGCGAGGGGGGGGGTAGGGTAAATGAGGGATAAACAACAAAAAAAAAGGGGGAAGTATAAAGACTGTTGGGAGAGAAAGGAAGAGAAAGGAGAAACATTCTGAATTCAATGCGTTGAGTTAATACTATACAGCTCAGTGATTGTATCAAGGTGGCTGATGGGGATCGCAATGTGCACTCAAAGGAGCCTGGGGTCTGGGGCAGGGGAGGGGAGAAAATCAGGTCGTACACTGACAAGTTTGTACTGGTAGAGTTGATATCTTAAAGTAATAGATTTATGTTCTGAACTAACAGCTAATAATTCGTATGTTTAATTTTGAAATTTTAAATTTTTAAATTTTTAATTTTTAAACCCATTAAACAATTCAGAGTGTTCTTCTATTGGTTCCTAAGCTGCTTTAGAGGGTACAATGAGGTCTTTGCTCCCAGATAAATTGTACATTAGTTATCATCTCTTGTTTGCCTAGGTAGCAGTAGTGCATTCTTTCTAACAGTATCACATGGTTAACCTCGGCTATCCATTGGGCTATTGTAGGAGTTTCTGTTGATTTCCATAATCTGGGGATTAATCTCTTGGCGCAAGTCAGCATTAGTAAAAATAGCTTTTTCCTATAGGCGCAAGGGAGTTTTGGAGTATGGTTAAGGAGGATGATGTGTGGGTTTAGCGTGATTTCTATGTTTAGTGTTTCACTCATATGTTTAGCTACTTGTTGCCAAAATATGGTTAAACTCGGGCAGGACCACCATATATGAGCCATGGTGCCCGTCTCGCCACACCTTCTCCAACAGCTAGAAGAGGCTGTCGGGTAGATAGCTCATAGGCGATGTGGAGTCAGATACCAGCGGGCCATGATTTTGTAATTTAGTTCTGATAGCAAGAGGGAGGTTGAAGAGGCGTGTATGTTACGGAAACAACGTTTCAAATCTTCATCACATAGATCGTATGGTATTTCCTCAGACCACCTATCTAGGTATAAAGGGCGTGTCTCAGGAAATTTATTCCTAAGGATTTTATATACTATGGATAAGTGAGCTCTTGTAATAACAGGGTTGGTACATAATTGCTCAAATGCGGTTAGTGGCCTAAGGATATCTCTCTTGTGTGGGTTATTATGTATAGCATGCCTAATTTGTAGGTATGCATACCAGCTATGAAAAGGGGGCCCTAGTTCTTCTTCTAGTACAGTTCTGTCTTTTACGCCCAGTGGACCTACAAAAAGGTATAGAGGAAGGTTCTGAAAATGTCTTACTGGGTTAGTGTGAGTAAATCTACTGTGTTGTAAGAACATGTGGTTGTGAAGTAGTGGGGTAAGTGGAGAAATTACAGTCGATACACCTTTGGTGTGAGATATGACATAATCCCACACTTCGAGTGTAGCTCTAATGTAGTCATTACGCTGTGCCAAATGTGGTCTCGTGGCTTTAGGAAGCCAGGGTAAGTCTCTCATGTGCCTGATCTGTGACAGGTGTCCCTCTGTCTGTACCCATAAATTTGCTGGAAGTGCGTGATTCCAAGAAATTATCCTTGCTAAATGTGCTGCTCTGTAATAGTTGGTGATATTAGGAACATTGAGACCCCCGTCCTCTTTGCTAAGGTGTAATGTGTGTTGTGCCACTCTAGAGCGTTTGTACGACCAGATGAATGAGTTAATTAGCTTCCGTTGTGTCTTGAGATATGAGTTTGGGAGAGCCAGTGGGAGTGTTTGGAAGATATATAGGTATTTAGGAATGATCATCATTTTAACTGTGTTAATTCTTCCAAACCAGGACAGGTGTCCCTGTGAGTGCCATTTTTCCAATAAGCTCTTGGTGCGCGACTGGAGTGCGAGGAAATTGTCTATAAAAAGTTTGTCAATATCATATGATATAGCTATTCCTAAGTATTGAAGTTTATCTGCTATGCTAAACCTTCCAATGTGTGCTATGGTTTCAACTTCTTGTGATGTTAAGTTGATCGGCATTAGGCCAGATTTATCCATATTAATAGAAAAGTTAGAGACTTGTTTATAGTTCTCCAATGTGTCAAGAAGTGCCGGAAGTGTGGTCGATGGTGATTCTAAAGTGAAAATCACGTCGTCCGCGAACAGAAGGCATTTCTGGTCTATTTCACCTAGTTTTATGCCCTGGATATGCGGATTATTCCTCACTTGTATTGCTAAAATCTCTACTGTTAATGCAAATAGCAAGGGCGAGAGTGGGCACCCTTGCCTTGTGCCATTCGATATAGGGAACGATTGGGAGGTAACGTCATTGATCTTAACTCTAGCGCTTGGATTATGATATAGGGCCTGTATTCTCTTAACAAACATTTCGGAGAAGCCAAACTTCGACAGGGCGGCCCACATGAATTGCCAGTCCACCCTGTCGAAGGCTTTCTCCGCGTCAGTGGATAGTAGGAACATTGGAGTATGGTTGTCACTGGCAAATTGCAAAGTATGGAGCAGTCTTATGGAGTTATCTTATGCGGTTTGCTAGGATTTTGGCGTATATTTTCATATCTATATTAATGAGTGATATTGGTCTATAGTTGCCTACAATATCCGTAGCCTTATTCGGTTTCGGGATCACAGTTATTAATGCCTCTAATAAAGTGCTAGGGAAAACTTTACCTCGGTCTATGTCTGAAAAGAGTGAGCAGAGATGAGGGCTTAATTGCTCTTGTAGGAGCTGGTAAAGTTTTGCGGTAATGCCATCCGGACCAGGGGACTTCCCACCCGGTAATGATTTGATTACCAGGGCAACTTCTTTTATTGTAATAGGGGAGTCTAGCATTTGTCTGTCATCTTCCGTGAGGGAGGGCGTAGGTATGTCCGCTAGGAAGGAATTCAGCTTGAGCTGTGCATCTAATGTTGGGGCTTTTGTTATATTGTATAAGTTTGTGTAGTAGGAAATAAACTCATTTGTAATCTCCTCAATTTTAGATGTGTGTTTATCTGGCGTTACTTTAAGAGATTTAATAAAAGAAGAGTATTTCTGCTTTTTAAGTGACCTGGCTAGCATGCGACCTGCCTTGTTGCTGTCCGCAAAGAATCTAGATTTAGTTGTGAGGGCTCTCATATGCGCTCTTTGTGTTAGAAATTTGTTGAGGTTTTCTCTGGCTTCATTTAAGTTAGCGAGCTTAGTGGTAGAATTGGGATCTGCCTTATGCAAAGTTTCTTGCACGGTCAATGCAGAGGTTAACTCAGAGAATTGAGTCGTGTATGATTTTTTCTGTTTGGCATTATGTTTTATTAGGATGCCACGTATGTAACATTTGTATTCCTCCCAATTGTTCGCGGACGACGTGTCCTCTGGCTTATTCAGGGAGAAGAACTCCTCTGATGACGCTTTAAGCTCATCTATTACCTCCTGACTAGTGAGCAAGGAATCATTAAGTCTCCAGTTGAATGTGTTGCGTGACCTGCCTGTCCATTTAAATGTGGTGGTAACCATGCTATGGTCGGACCAAGTTGTGTGGGTTATTTTGGAGTGTATCATGTTCGAAAGGAGAGCTTGACTACTTAAGATGTAGTCCAATCGAGAGTATGAATGTTGCGGGTGGGAAAAAAAAGGTATAGTCCCTCTTAGTTGGGTGTGCTATTCTCCAGGTGTCAAAGAGGTTTATGGATTGTAGGGCCATATAGTTATTCTTTAGGGTGTTTTTACGCAAGTATGATCTTCCTGTTGAGGTGTCTAGTGCAGGTTGCATGGGGAAGTTAAAGTCACCTCCAAGTATAATCGGGCCCTTAGCATTGTCTATAAGAGTGTTAATCACTGATTTATAAAAGTGAATGGTGGGTTTGTTTGGGGCATATATGTTGGCAAAAGTTATCGGGGTCCCGTAGCAAAGTCCAACCAGGACAAGCATCCTGCCTTCCTTATCTACGTACTTCTGCAAGAGTTCAAAGGGGGTATTGCGTCTGAATGAGATGCACACTCCATTCTTCCTATTTGGACCTGAGTTACAGTAATGCTGGTCAAAGTATCTCTTGGATAATGTGGGTTCTTTGTGTCTAGTGAAGTGGGTTTCCTGAGCCATTGCTACGTCTATTTTCCTCTTGTAGAAGTCATGGAAAGCTATGGAGCGTTTCTCTGCTGAGAGGAACCCCTTAACATTTTGGGTTGCAATTTGGAGTGTGCCCTCTTTGTTGCTAAGTTTTTGGGCCATATTGTGGTAACAACGGTGTGTTATGATATTAAAAAAGAGTTAATCTAGCCTAGTCAGTGTATTGGGTTGAGTTAGAACGATGAAGGTAAGGTGTATAGGGGTGTGGGTATTGGTGGAAAGGTATTGGGGGGAAGAGAGCTGTGGGGGAGTTAGGGATTGAAATAAAAGCAAAAATGAGGGGGACTGAGGGGGTGGAAATGCTGGGGTAAAACCTGCAGTTCAGAGTCCGCAATCCAAGCTCCAAAGTGTAGGAACTAACGATTGAGGTCTGCGGTTATAAGTTCAAAGTTGGGGGCTTTTTTACAGACCGGGTGTCTAAGTGTTTTTGTTAAAGTTCAGTAATGCGGCTATTTTTTAATGGGAGGTATTTAGCTTAACGTGGAGCTAACTAGTGCTATAGTGTAATCATAGCCTCGATCACTTTTTAGTTACTATAGGGGAATGGGACGTCATGTTGACGCACTTTGCTCCGTAGAGCAAAGATAATAATTTTAAGATGTTTAGCTATATATAATTAAGGAACAGGATTTGGTATATTTCTACGCTAATATGTGCTTATGTGGTGTATGGAGCTGACTCGTTTTGTACATAGAAGAGTATGAGAAAAGATATAACAGTTGGGTGATTATAACAAACAATGACAACAATAACACAACAGAGTAATATAACAAAGTCTCCTTAATAAAAACTTTTTTGTAAAACTAGAGTTCTATAAGTAGGAACATATGTACCAATTCAACATAAGGAAACCAAAACTCATTGCAGATCACATTTTATAAGTACTGTGCTCACATAATGTGAAAGATCTAGATGTTAGAACAGATTAGTTGGGTCTATGACCAGTTTGAGATCAAAGTAACTATGGTGGATATCTATATGAGCAATACTAAGAGGTCGCCCTTATAACAACTGTATATATATTCAGCCTAAGAACATTGTATACATATATAGGTCTCGTATTGGGCAATTCAGCTTTTCACTGTCAACTGGGCAACATGACTAGGAGCAGAAATGGGTAATCAAAAGTACTTATCCAAGTGAGTCTGTGTCCATTGTGTCAGCCTCCCTCTGTAATAGTTGTCTTCTTTTGTTCTGTTTATTTAGTAAGTCAGGGTTTGGACGCCTTTGAGATTTAGGGCTACCCTGGGTTTTCTGGTTCTCTTGTTGTGATAGGGAGTCTGCAGTAGAGGGCTGTGGAATGTTCATCATGTTGCAGAATCTGTTTATTTCTGATACAGAGGTACACTCTATCTTCTTGCCATTTTTCATTGTTATTACTGACGTGGGGAAACCCCATCTGTAGGGGATGTGTAGCGATCTTAAGTGGGATGTAAGAAACTGAAAGTCTCTTCGTTTTTGTAATGTTCTCACCGATAGATCTTGGTAAATCTGAATTTTGTGGCCTTGGAAGTTTATAGCTTGTCGTTTTCTGGTTATGTTGTAGAGCTCTTCCTTTTGTCTGTAGTTCTGAAAATGTACTACGATATCCCTAGGTGGGGAGTCATCTGGGGGTTTCGGACGGAGAGCACGATGCGCTCTATCAAGTGGTATAATTGAATCTTCAGAGGTCTCCTCTCCCAGTATTGCTGCAAACAGGGCCTGTAGGTAATCCTGGAGTTCGTTGTTCAGAACTGACTCTGGGACCCCCCTGAAGCGTAAATTACCTCTTCTTGAACGATTTTCTAAATCGTCAATCTTGTCTTCTAAATCAGTTATATGTTGGGATTGATGCGTTTGATTTGCTGCAAGTTTTGCTATTTTTTGCGCCATCACATACTCGTGCTCCTCTAATGAGTCGACTCTGTGACCAAGGTCAGTCATTTCCTTTTTCAAGTCAGCGCATTCGTCTCTGATGCATGACTTTACTTGTTCAATCAGGGCCGCTATAGCCTTATAGGTAATAGGGGGGTCATTTTCTAATTCTTGCTCTGTGGGTGGCAAGCAGACAGGGGCAACCAAGATGTCAGTGTGGTCGCTAGTGATGGGAGCTTGTGGAGTACTCACTGCCGTTTTGTGTACTGCCTAGTCCATTTGTTTAAAGAACTCATGCACCGCTCCCTGATTAACCTGTGGGGGTTTAAGAGCCTTATCTTGCCTGGTGTTTTTCCTCTGTGACATGTTGGCTTGCTGTTGTTTTGAAAATGTCCTCTCTATTCAGCCAGAGACCTCTGTACCCCCAGGGAAATTGACCCTCACAGGGTGATCACGGAGAAAGGGAGTTGGGTATGACCCGTCACCACCACGTGTGACGGGAAATGGAGTAGGGGCACAGGGTATAGATAGATACGTGACCAACTCTAATAAGGCCTAGAAGCCTGCAAAAATCTTCTGTAGTACCGTTCTGTAAGTTAGGTAGAGATTTTATAAAAAGTGATGATTCTCGGTTATTGCGTGACTTAAAGCTAACAGGTTCCAGGCACTGTAGTGTTACATAGGATGTTTAGCTCGGTATTGGTGTCAAGTATATCTCATACTGCAGTTGTACGTAACAGGCTATGTTTGTTGGTGCTTTAATAATGTCCCAGTGTATCTGTGAGTTATCAACGCCATTCTACTTTGTTCGACCACTTTCAGTTATCCCAGGGAAAGTTTCTGTTATGCGGGCCAAACAGCTTCTCTAGCTTGATAAAATGTCTCTACCAGTAAGGCAATGGAGTATTTTTGCTTCCCAGTGGGCACGTGTAAACAAGTAAACAGAGTGGGATTACTTAGCTTTATATACGTTACCGCCATCGTTAGCCTCCATATGTCAGCGGTGTGTCGCAGTTGCCTCCGTGGGAGACTATAAGTCTGCTGTCTGCTGCCGATAATGACCCTGTCTGGGGAACTAGGAGATTGTGAGTTCAGCTTGGGATCAGCCGCAGATATGTACAGTGATTCCGCTTGCGACCCATGTGGCAGGTGTCTCGCTCTCTGTCCTAGGCCGCGGTTCTTTCTGATTGTGTCAGGGTTCGGTGTTTTACCCGGCTGCTTGAGGGGTCACGCTGTATTGTCGGCAGGAGGTTCCGACAAGATTCTCCACTGTGTTCTCATCAATTAGAGCATTTTGTGCCGCTTTTAATGTCAAAGGCACCCAGTCTGTACACGGAGCCTCAGTGCAGTGCGGCCATCTTAGTCGGCCGTTCGCTCCACCCTCTCTCGACGATATACTCTTATATACCATTGTATCATTTTTTAAGACACTCTCAGCAATGGTTTGGCACTTTATGTATTAATATAAAGTTTGAAATATATGTATTTTACTTATATTTGCCAGAGTCAGGTCTATGTGTATTTCCCTTTGCAGTCTGGCAGTTTCGTTATGGGAATCATGTTTTAGGAAGTTTGTCTTACCTGGGGTATAGTCTTTTTTCCAATTTGACTTGTTTTTTCTTTTTGAAAAACTTGCGGGCAAATTAGGCTTGCGAGGGCGCAAAATGTTGTTATTTATTGCTTCATTCTTGGCACGAGAATTTTTTGACGCAAATCTGCGTCTGTAATGACGCAAGTTCATCATTTCCTGTGTCTTAGTTGATGCCAGGTTGTTTTGTGTGAAATTGTGTTTGTTATGACGCAAGTTGCGTCATTTCCGGATGTTTGTTGGCGGCAAAAAAGTTTTTCAACTTCCTTTTGCGTTGTGCGTCATACTTGGTGCCAAAAAATTTAATTTAATTTTACCCCACTTCCTATATGCTCATTGCCTTCTTTATGCTCAGAGGGCTATGCTATTTGCTTTTTTGTCAATTTTAGCATTTGCATTTTTTCCCATTCCTGAAACTGTTATATTCGGGAATAAGATATTTCTGTTTAAATATTATTTTTTCTTTTACATTTTACAAGATGTCTCAATCTGATCCTGTCTCAGAAGCTGCTGTAGGAACCATGCTACCTAAACACAGTTCTACCAAAGCTAAGTGTATCTGTTGTAAGCTAGTGGAGATTATATCTTCAGCTGTAGTATGTAACAGTTGTCATGATAAGCTTTTGCATGCAGAAAAGGTTTCTATTAGTGCTAGTACAGTATTTGTTGTTCCTTCAACATCTAAAGTACAATATATCCCTGTTGATATGAAAAATGATATTGCTGATGCGATACAGAAGTATGGCTACTATACCGCCTTCAAAAAAATGTAAAAGGTCTTTTAAAACTTCTCATAATACTGATGAAATTTGTAATGACGACAACATACTGATATATCCACCTCTGATGAGGATCTCTCTGATTCGGAAGATCCTACTTCAGACATTGACACTAATAAATCAACTTATCTTTTTAAGATTGAGTATATTTGTTCTTTGTTAAAAGAAGTGTTGATAACTTTGGATATTGAGGAGTCCGAACCTCTTTATAATAAATCCAGTAAACGTTTAAATTCTGTCTATAAACCTCCTGTGATTACTCCTGAGGTTTTTCCTGTTCCTGATGCTATTTCTGATGTGATTGCTAAGGAATGGTCTAAGCCTGGTACTTCTTTTGTTCCTTCTTCAAAGTTTGAAAAGTTGTATCCTTTGCCTGTAGCTAAGTTACAGTTTTGGTTGGATAGCTTAGCACATCGGGAAAAAGATTCTGATTTGCATAGCATTGTTCATTTGCTTCAACATGCTAATCATTTTATCTGTGATGCTATTTTTGATATCATCAAGATTGATGTTAAATCTATGTATTTGGCTATTTTAGCTAGAAGAGCTTTATGGCTCAAATCATGGAATGCTTACATGGTATCTAAATCTAGGTTACTATCTCTTTATCATTCTTGGGTAATAATTTGTTTGGTTCCCAGTTGGATTCTATTATTGTTCTATAATTGGATTCTATTATTATTCTATTAATGGGGGGAAGGGAGTTTTTTTGCCCCAAGATAAAGTCTAAGGATAAATCTAAAACTTCTAATCGGTTTTGTTCCTTTTGTCAGAATAGAGAACAGAAAACCACTCCTTCCCCCTAAGGACTCTGGCTCCAATTGGAAGCCATCTTCGAGTTGGAATAAATCCAAGTCTTATAAGAAACCAAAGCCAGCCCCCAAGACTGCATGAAGGTGCGGCCCTCAATCCAGTTCTGCTGGTGGGGGACAGATTGAAATTATTTCAAGACTTTTGGGCAGGTTCCGTTCAGAATCATTGAATTCAGAATATTGTCTCTCAGGGGTATCGAATAGGTTTCAGAATAAGACCTCCTGTGAGAAGAATTTTTCTCTCTCACATTTCAACAAATCCTGTGAAAGGAAGGCCTTTCTGAAGTGTGTTTCAGATCTAGAGCTTTCAGGGGAAATTGTACCAGTTCCACTTTTGCAACATGGTCTGGGTTTTCATTCAAATCTATTCATTGTCCCAAAGAAGGAACATTCTTTCAGACCAGTTCTGGATCTGAAGTTTTTGAATCAGTTTGTAAGGGTCCCAACTTTCAAGATGGTGACTATAAGGACTATTCTGCCTTTTGTTCAGCAAGGTCATTACATGTCCTCAATAGACTTACAGGGTGCGTATCTTCACATTCCGATTCATCCAGACCACTGTCGTTTTCTGAGATTCTCTTTTCTAGACAAGCATTACCGATTTGTTGCTCTTCCATTTGGCCTAGCAACAGTTCCAATAATCTCTTTCAAAAGTTCTTGGTGCCCTTCTATCTGTTAACAGAGAGCAGGGTATTGTGGTGTTTCCTATATCTTGGTACTGGCTCAATCTTTTCATTTAGCAGAATCTCACGCAAATCAACTTGTGTTGTTTCTTCAAAAACATGGTTGGAGGATCAATTTACCAAAGAGTTTCTTGATTCCTCAGACAAGGGTCACCTTTTTAGGTTTCCAGATTCAGTGTCCATGACTCTGTCTTTAACAGACAAGAGATGAATAAAATTGGTTTCTGCCTGTCAAAACCTTCTGTCTCGATCATTCCCTTCAGTGGTTATGTGCATGAAAGTTTTAGGTCTCATGACTGCAGCATCGGACGTGATCCCCTTTGCTCGTTTTCATATGAGACCTCTGCAGCTTTGCATGCTGAATCAATGGTGCAGGGATTATACTCGGATATCACAATTGATATACTTAAATCCCAACATTCAACTCTCTCTGTCCTGGTGGTTAGACCATCATCGGATTATTCAAGGGGCCTCTTTTGTTCGTCCTTCCTGGACTGTGATTTCAACAGATGCAAGTCTCACTGGTTGGGGTGCTGTCTGGGGGTCTCTGACAGCACAAGGCGTTTGGAATCCTCAAGGCGAGGTTACCAATCAATATTTTAGAACTTTGTGCTATTTTCAGGGCTCTTCAGGCTTGGCATCTATTAAAGAGAGAATCATTCATTCGTTTTCAGACAGACAATATCACAACTGTGGGATATGGCAATCATCAGTGTGGGACTCGCAGTCCTTGAGTGATGAAAGAAGTATCTTGGATACTTTCTTGGGCGGAATCCAACTCCTGTCTAATTTCTGCGATACATATCCCAGGTGTAGAAAATTGGAAAGCGGATTATCTCAGTCAACAGTCTTTACATCCAGGGGAGTGGTCTCTCCATCCAGATGTATTTTGTCAGATTGTACAGATGTGGGGTCTTCCCGAAATAGATCTGATGGCTTCCCTTATAAACAAGAAGCTTCCCAGGTACCTTTCCAGTTCCAGGGATCCTCAGGCGGACATGGTGGAGTCGTTAGCAGTTCCTTGGTTATACCAACCTGCTTATATTTTTCCGCCTCTAGTTCTTCTTCCAAGGGTGATCTCCAAGATCATAATGCAACAATCGCATGTGTTTCTGATAGCACCAGCATGGCCTCACAAGTTTTGGTATGCAGATCTTGTCCAGTTGCCAACCTTGGCCACTTCCTTTAAGGCCAGACCTTCTGTCTAAATGACTGTTTTTTTCCATCAGGATCTCAAATCGCTAAATTTGAAGGTATGGAAATTGAACGCATAGTGCTTAGTCATAGAGGTTTCTCTGACTCGGTGATTAATACTATGCTACAGGCTCATAAGTCTGTTTCAAGGAAGATTTATCATTGGGTTTGGAAAACCTATATTTCATGGTGTTTTTCTCATATATTCTCTTGGCATTCTTCAGAATTCCTATAATTTTACAGTTTCTTCAGGATGATTTGGATAAAGGTTTGTCTGCAAGTAGTTTGAAGGGACAAATCTCTGCTATTTCTGTTTTATTTCATAGAAAGATTGCTAAATTCACTGTTTTGTTCAGGCTTTGGTTTGTATCAAGCCTGTTAAATCAATCTCTCTTCCTTGGAGTCTTTATTTTGTTTTGAAGGCTTTGTGGGCTCCTCCTTTTGAGCCTATGCATTCTTTGGATATTAAACTACTTTCTTGGAAAGTGTTGTTTCTTTTGGCTATCTCTTCAGCTAGAAGAGTTTCTGAATTGTCTGCTCTCTCTTGTGAGTCTCCTTTTCTGATTTTCCATCAGGATAAGGCTGTTTTGCGGACTTCGTTTAAATTTCTTCCTAAGGTTGTGAATTCTAACAACATTAGTAGGGAAATTGTTGTTCCTTCCTTGTGTCCTAATCCTAAGAATACTCTTGAAAGATCTTTACATTCTTTGGATGTTGTAAGAGCTTTGAAATATTATTTAGAAGCTAATAAAGATTTCAAGAAGACTTCTAGGAAAGGTCAGAAAGCCTCTGCCACACTGACACAACGATAGCAGCACACGCTACTTACTCGCGCACCAGCCTAGAAGCCCCGTGGTCTGTGAAAGAGCCGGGATCGAGGGTTCTGACATCCCCTTTACATCAGGTACAGATCTCTTTGACAGAGACACGCATGACAGCAGACTTCAACACGGCAGTAATGAAATTAGACGACAAAGCTCTTATTAGTGGGAACCTGCGACCCCCGAACAACGACGGCCGAGCCTGTAAATTACTAGAGGAGGCAGACCGCAATACTGAGACTAAGGGATATCCTCGGCCAGAGTCAGAGCCACTCTCACAAGGTCCGCGATTATTTCCACCCTGCATCCGGCAAGGTTTTTTACATGAGAGACAGTGTTGCTTGCCCCAACTCTTATGGCCTCAGAGGGATGCTCGGTGTCATAATGGGCTTGCTGTTACCCCTGCTAGGAGTATGCTCAAAGGGAGCATATCAAAGCATCCAAGAGAGTACTTCAACCCTCCCATATCTAAACCGCAAACTGGAGTAGGTTAGATTTTAATAAATGAATAGAGAGTAATGGGACAGCTCCACCGCAGCCTCATATAACATTCTGTGTACTTTTTCCCCTCCTAGGAGGCTGGGATCCCGGTGGCGATCTGGACCATTTAAAGCCTGACATTTAGCCTACCCCTGAAATATTGTTCTGCAATGTTTGAGCTGACTTGATCTCAGCAATGGAAATTTGCTATTGTACCACTGGTGACATGGAAGGGAGCCCAGTCTTTTAGAGTACACTGCAGAAGCATTCATGACTATTTGTTTCCACTACCTACATTAATACCCACGTAGCTTTTTATGTACAGATCTCCCTGATAGCTCTTACCCATTATTTCACAATCTCATCCAGGTCGCAATATGCAATGGAGGCATTTGCCAATTAGATATGGCCTGATCCCATTACACGCAGAGCATTACTTATTGCACGCTTCTGATAAGGTTCATGCCACTTACAGGCACATTGTTCCGAAGGGCTTACTGATACTACCTTACGCTATGTTTCATATTGACCTCCACAATATATTGGTTGTTTATTTACTTATAAGCTAATATTACCATTTTAATGTCCCCAAAGTAAGCATTTGTTTCACCACACTGTCATTCACCTATATGTTTAGTGCATCAATGCAGACTTATATTGGCATATCTGTGTAGAGTTATGTTTGTTTTTAATATGATATCTGTTTGCAATGTGTGTTTTCTCAGTGCATCCCTCCTGTTGTTACTGTACTGAGGTGTTCAGAGATACTATATGTTCTACTAGATAGGTCCTGCCGTTGTATATACTTCTTAATCTGGCAGAATTGTGACTGGGGACATACAGAATACTTATAATGTCTTCATACTACATTAGTGCAGCTGTATAGTGGGTTTATTTCTTTCAATACAGTACAGACGTAGCCAGCGGCCGAGGCGTCCCAACATTTGTTATGTTCCACCTTGCAGTTGTTTTGTAAGGCCCAATTGTTGTGTTTTGCTGTCTTCACTTTAATGCTACAGCTTCATTGCTGCTACCTAGGTCACATAGATTGGGTAATTTAATTCTGCCTCAACTTCAATTTTAGATTCCATGTCGCTCTGGGGACAATTTTGTATAGCTATGTGTATTGCACTTTAACTGGTCCCATCCTAACTACTATAGCCTATTTTTGCCCTCGCATACAATCTATGTAAATATCCCAATTTTTCTTTACCAAAGCATGATCCATTCCAAATATATCACCTTTACACGATTCCCACAATTACAACCATACCCCGTGCCCTACTAAGTCTATTACCTTTGGCCCATTCGCTTAACACTCCAATTAACATATAGCCCTTGCTTAAATGACATCAACGATTCAGTAAAAAGGCCTAGAATATATATACACAGCTTCCTTTATATAGTTTTTAGAGCAGGCAGGACCTGCATCATTGTCATTCCCTTTTATGTGATATAGCGCTTTACTTAAATATTTGGTCTAACATACTCAATTTACCACCTCCCCCCCCCCCCCACCTTTATATATCTCCTATTTCAGGAGAGTGAATTATGTGGTTTCTCTACCCAATACCACACCTTATTTCTCCTTTTTATAAATATGTCTTGCACTATAAACTTATATTGACACTACCTTTCCTCCAAGCTGAGCAAGATTGTTTAGTATTATTTTCCTTTCTCACAAATAATGTTTTCCTAAGCAATTCTTATATAACTATTGAGCTTACACTGAGGTTTACCTTGTTGTTATATATCTCTAAATAGCTCTTATACCATTACTTAATTTATGTTTGATATTTACCTGGTTATTTACAATACATACCAATTATAGCTTTAAAAAACATAAAACAGAGGTTCTTCATTAGGGGCTCATGAGTGGCCCTATCACATCACTGCTTACCTGTACTACAACATCTTGGCGGTCTCTATATGGCCGCTTACATCTTGCAGCAGGTTTAATGTTTGAACAGAGTTTATTGTTTATGGCTAATAGGTAATCTGTCATTTAACTATACTATGCACCTAGGTGACCTTGTCTTGGCAGTTTACTCTGTAACAATTTATTTTTCTTTTCATTATGTATGGAAAAGCAATACTTGTTGTTTGGTAAAGAACCTCAATAAAAATTTGTTTAAAAAAAAAAAAAGAAAGCCTCTGCCACTTCTTTGGCATCTTAGTTAAAACTTTTGATTCACAAGGCTTATTTGGAGGCGGGACAGTCTCCGCCTCAGAGAATTACAGCTCATTCTACTAGATCAGTCACCACTTCTTGGGCTTTTAAGAATGAAGCTTCGGTTGATCAGATTTGCAAAGCAGCAACTTGGTCTTCTTTGCATACATTTACATGATTTTATAATTTTGATGTATTTGCTTCTTCTGAAGCAGTCTTTGGTAGAAAAGTTCTTCAGGCAGCTGTCTCAGTTTGAGTCTTCTGCTTATGATTTAAGTTTTTTTTTTTCTTGAAATTTATGTGAAATTTATGAGAGATTTAATTTTTTCAGAGGAAATAGCTGTTTTTATTTTATCCCTCCCTTTCTAGGGACTCTTCTGTGGTCTTCCACATCTTGGGTATTTCTATCCCATACGTCACTAGCTCATGGAATCTTGCCAATTACATGAAAGAAAACATAATTTATGTAAGAACTTACCCGATCAATTCATTTCTTTCATATTGCCAAGAGTCCATGAGGCCCACCCTTTTTTTTTTTTTTGGTGGTTATGATTTTTGTATAAAAGCACAATTTCTCCAACATAGGTGTGTCCGGTCCACGGCGTCATCCTTACTTGTGGGATATTCTCTTCCTCAACAGGAAATGGCAAAGAGCCCAGCAAAGCTGGTCACATGATCCCTCCTAGGCTCCGCCTTCCCCAGTCATTCTCTTTGCCGTTGTACAGGCAACATCTCCACGGAGATGGCTTAGAGTTTTTTAGTGTTTAACTGTAGTTTTTATTATTCAATCAAGAGTTTGTTATTTTAAAATAGTGCTGGTATGTACTATTTACTCTGAAACAGAAAAGAGATGAAGATTTCTGTTTGTAAGAGGAAAATGATTTTAGCAACCGTTACTAAAATCGATGGCTGTTTCCACACAGGACTGTTGAGAAGAATTAACTTCAGTTGGGGGAACAGTGAGCAGACTTTTGCTGCTTGAGGTATGACACATTCTAACAAGACGATGTAATGCTGGAAGCTGTCATTTTCCCTATGGGATCCGGTAAGCCATTTTTATTACAGACAGAAAAAAAGGGCTTCACAAGGGCTTTTTAAGACTGTAGACATTTTCTGGGCTAAATCGATTTATATATAAACATATTTTATACTCCATAGCCTTGAGGAATTATTTTAATCTTGGGAATTTTGTAAAATAACCGGCAGGCACTGTATTGGACACCTTATTCTCTAGGGGCTTTCCCTAATCATAGGCAGAGTCTCATTTTCGCGCCTGTATTGCGCACTTGTTTTTGAGAAGCATGACATGCAGATGCATGTGTGAGGAGCTCTGATACATAGAAAAGACTTTCTGAAGGCGTCATTTGGTATCGTATTCCCCTTTGGGCTTGGTTGGGTCTCAGCAAAGCAGATACCAGGGACTGTAAAGGGGTTAAATATAAAAACGGCTCCGGTTCCGTTATTTTAAGGGTTCCAAATTTGGTGTGCAATACTTTTAAGGCTTTAAGACACTGTGGTGAAATTTTGGTGAATTTTGAACAATTCCTTCATACTTTTTCGCAATTGCAGTAATAAAGTGTGTTCAGTTTAAAATTTAAAGTGACAGTAACGGTTTTATTTTAAAACGTTTTTTGTACTTTGTTATCAAGTTTATGCCTGTTTAACATGTCTGAACTACCAGATAGACTGTGTTCTGAATGTGGGGAAGCCAAGGTTCCTTCTCATTTAAATAGATGTGATTTATGTGACACAAAATTTAGAGAAAATGATGCCCAAGATGATTCCTCAAGTGAGGGGAGTAAGCATGGTACTGCATCATCCCCTCCTTCGTCTACACCAGTCTTGCCCACACAGGAGGCCCCTAGTACATCTAGCGCGCCAATACTCCTTACTATGCAACAATTAACGGCTGTAATGGATAATTCTATCAAAAACATTTTAGCCAAAATGCCCACTTATCAGCGAAAGCGCGACTGCTCTGTTTTAGAAAATACTGAAGAGCATGAGGACGCTGATGATATTGGTTCTGAAGGGCCCCTACACCAGTCTGAGGGGGCCAGGGAGGTTTTGTCTGAGGGAGAAATTTCAGATTCAGGGAAAATTTCTCAACAAGCTGAACCTGATGTGATTACATTTAAATTTAAGTTGGAACATCTCCGCGCTCTGCTTAAGGAGGTGTTATCCACTCTGGATGATTGTGAGAATTTGGTCATTCCAGAGAAACTATGTAAAATGGACAAGTTCCTAGAGGTCCCGGGGCCCCCCGAAGCTTTTCCTATACCCAAGCGGGTGGCGGACATTAAATAAAGAATGGGAAAGGCCCGGTATACCTTTCGTCCCTCCCCCCATATTTAAAAAATTGTTTCCTATGGTCGACCCCAGAAAGGACTTATGGCAGACAGTCCCCAAGGTCGAGGGGGCGGTTTCTACTCTAAACAAACGCACCACTATACCCATAGAAGATAGTTGTGCTTTCAAAGATCCTATGGATAAAAAATTAGAAGGTTTGCTTAAAAAGATGTTTGTTCAGCAAGGTTACCTTCTACAACCAATTTCATGCATTGTTCCTGTCACTACAGCCGCGTGTTTCTGGTTCGATGAGCTAGAAAAGGCGATCAATAATAATTCTTCTTCTTATGAGGAGATTATGGACAGAATTCGTGCTCTCAAATTGGCTAATTCTTTCACCCTAGACGCCACTTTGCAATTGGCTAGGTTAGCGGCGAAAAATTCTGGGTTTGCTATTGTGGCGCGCAGAGCGCTTTGGTTAAAATCTTGGTCAGCGGATGCGTCTTCCAAGAACAAATTGCTTAACATTCCTTTCAAGGGGAAAACGCTGTTTGGCCCTGACTTGAAAGAGATTATCTCTGATATCACTGGGGGCAAGGGCCACGCCCTTCCTCAGGATAGGTCTTTCAAGGCCAAAAATAAACCTAATTTTCGTCCCTTTCGCAGAAACGGACCAGCCCCAAGTGCTACGTCCTCTAAGCAGGAGGGTAATACTTCTCAAGCCAAGCCAGCCTGGAGACCAATGCAAGGCTGGAACAAAGGAAAGCAGGCCAAGAAACCTGCCACTGCTACCAAGACAGCATGAGATGTTGGCCCCCGATCCGGGACCGGATCTGGTGGGGGGCAGACTCTCTCTCTTCGCTCAGGCTTGGGCAAGAGATGTTCTGGATCCTTGGGCGCTAGAAATAGTCTCCCAAGGTTATCTTCTGGAATTCAAGGGGCTTCCCCCAAGGGGGAGGTTCCACAGGTCTCAATTGTCTTCAGACCACATAAAAAACAGGCATTCTTGCATTGTGTAGAAGACCTGTTAAAAATGGGAGTGATTCATCCTGTTCCATTAGGAGAACAAGGGATGGGGTTCTACTCCAATCTGTTCGTAGTTCCCAAAAAAGAGGGAACGTTCAGACCAATCTTAGATCTCAAGATCCTAAACAAGTTTCTCAAGGTTCCATCGTTCAAAATGGAAACCATTCGAACAATTCTTCCTTCCATCCAGGAAGGTCAATTCATGACCACGGTGGATTTAAAGGATGCGTATCTACATATTCCTATCCACAAGGAACATCATCGGTTCCTAAGGTTCGCATTCCTGGACAAGCATTACCAGTTTGTGGCACTTCCGTTCGGATTAGCCACTGCTCCAAGGATTTTCACAAAGGTACTAGGGTCCCTTCTAGCGGTGCTAAGACCAAGGGGCATTGCAGTAGTACCTTACTTGGACGACATTCTGATTCAAGCGTCGTCCCTTCCTCAAGCAAAGGCTCACACGGACATTGTCCTGGCCTTTCTCAGATCTCACGGATGGAAAGTGAACGTAGAAAAGAGTTCTCTATCTCCGTCAACAAGGGTTCCCTTCTTGGGAACAATAATAGACTCCTTAGAAATGAGGATTTTTCTGACAGAGGCCAGAAAAACAAAACTTCTAAACTCTTGTCAAATACTTCATTCTGTTCCTCTTCCTTCCATAGCGCAGTGCATGGAAGTAATAGGTTTGATGGTAGCGGCAATGGACATAGTTCCTTTTGCGCGCATTCATCTAAGACCATTACAACTGTGCATGCTCAGTCAGTGGAATGGGGACTATACAGACTTGTCTCCGACGATACAAGTAAATCAGAGGACCAGAGATTCACTCCGTTGGTGGCTGTCCCTGGACAACCTGTCACAGGGGATGAGCTTCCGCAGACCAGAGTGGGTCATTGTCACGACCGACGCCAGTCTGGTGGGCTGGGGCGCGGTCTGGGGACCCCTGAAAGCTCGGGGTCTTTGGTCTCGCGAAGAATCTCTTCTACCGATAAATATTCTGGAACTGAGAGCGATATTCAATGCTCTCAAGGCTTGGCCTCAGCTAGCTAAGGCCAAGTTCATACGGTTTCAATCAGACAACATGACAACTGTTGCGTACATCAACCATCAGGGGGGAACAAGGAGTTCCCTGGCGATGGAAGAAGTGACCAAAATCATTCAATGGGCGGAGACTCACTCCTGCCACTTGTCTGCAATCCACATCCCAGGAGTGGAAAATTGGGAAGCGGATTTTCTGAGTCGTCAGACATTTCATCCGGGGGAGTGGGAACTCCATCCGGAAATCTTTGCCCAAATTACTCAACTGTGGGGCATTCCAGACATGGATCTGATGGCCTCTCGTCAGAACTTCAAGGTTCCTTGCTACGGGTCCAGATCCAGGGATCCCAAGGCGACTCTAGTAGATGCACTAATAGCACCTTGGACCTTCAAACTAGCTTATGTATTCCCGCCGTTTCCTCTCATCCCCAGGCTGGTAGCCAGGATCAATCAGGAGAGGGCATCGGTGATCTTGATAGCTCCTGCGTGGCCACGCAGGACTTGGTATGCAGACCTGGTGAATATGTCATCGGCTCCACCATGGAAGCTACCTTTGAGACGAGACCTTCTTGTTCAAGGTCCGTTCGAACATCCGAATCTGGTCTCACTCCAACTGACTGCTTGGAGATTGAACGCTTGATCTTATCAAAGCGAGGATTCTCAGATTCTGTCATTGATACTCTTGTTCAGGCCAGAAAGCCTGTAACTAGAAAAATTTACCACAAAATATGGAAAAAATATATCTGTTGGTGTGAATCTAAAGGATTCCCTTGGGACAAGGTAAAAATTCCTAAGATTCTATCCTTTCTTCAAGAAGGTTTGGAGAAAGGATTATCTGCAAGTTCCTTGAAGGGACAGATTTCTGCCTTGTCTGTGTTACTTCACAAAAAGCTGGCAGCTGTGCCAGATGTTCAAGCCTTTGTTCAGGCTCTGGTTAGAATCAAGCCTGTTTACAAACCTTTGACTCCTCCTTGGAGTCTCAATTTAGTTCTTTCAGTTCTTCAGGGGGTTCCGTTTGAACCCTTACATTCCGTTGATATTAAGTTATTATCTTGGAAAGTTTTGTTTTTGGTTGCAATTTCTTCTGCTAGAAGAGTTTCAGAATTATCTGCTCTGCAGTGTTCTCCTCCTTATCTGGTGTTCCATGCAGATAAGGTGGTTTTACGTACTAAACCTGGTTTTCTTCCGAAAGTTGTTTCTAACAAAAACATTAACCAGGAGATAGTCGTGCCTTCTTTGTGTCCGAATCCAGTTTCAAAGAAGGAACGTTTGTTGCACAATTTGGATGTTGTTCGTGCTCTAAAATTCTATTTAGATGCTACAAAGGATTTTAGACAAACATCTTCCTTGTTTGTTGTTTATTCTGGTAAAAGGAGAGGTCAAAAAGCAACTTCTACCTCTCTCTCTTTTTGGATTAAAAGCATCATCAGATTGGCTTACGAGACTGCCGGACGGCAGCCTCCTGACAGAATCACAGCTCATTCCACTAGGGCTGTGGCTTCCACATGGGCCTTCAAGAACGAGGCTTCTGTTGATCAGATATGTAAGGCAGCGACTTGGTCTTCACTGCACACTTTTACTAAATTTTACAAGTTTGATACTTTTGCTTCTTCTGAGGCTATTTTTGGGAGAAAGGTTTTGCAAGCCGTGGTGCCTTCCATCTAGGTGACCTGATTTGCTCCCTCCCTTCATCCGTGTCCTAAAGCTTTGGTATTGGTTCCCACAAGTAAGGATGACGCCGTAGACCGGACACACCTATGTTGGAGAAAACAGAATTTATGTTTACCTGATAAATTACTTTCTCCAACGGTGTGTCCGGTCCACGGCCCGCCCTGGTTTTTTAATCAGGTCTGATAATTTATTTTCTTTAACTACAGTCACCACGGTATCATATGGTTTCTCCTATGCAAATATTCCTCCTTTACGTCGGTCGAATGACTGGGGAAGGCGGAGCCTAGGAGGGATCATGTGACCAGCTTTGCTGGGCTCTTTGCCATTTCCTGTTGGGGAAGAGAATATCCCACAAGTAAGGATGACGCCGTGGACCGGACACACCGTTGGAGAAAGTAATTTATCAGGTAAACATAAATTCTGTTTTTATTTCCAGTTCCTCTTTTTGTATGCTTTTTTACTCCTCGAATTGTGGGTGTGGTGAGAGATGTATTTATAGGCATTTTGAGGTTTGGGAAACTTTGCCCCTCCTGTTAGAATTGTATATCCCATACGTCACTAGATCATGGACTCTTGCCAATATGAAAGAAATTAATTTATCAGGTAAGTTCTTGCATAAATTATGTTTTTTAGTGATGGTAAATGGTTTGTTAAACGCTTGGATTTACCATCACTTTAAAGATAAGTATGTGAGTGTGCTTACAGTACATAAACCTGTAGTTTTTAAATTATATTACTTGTAATGGCATTTTCTTTTTTCTGACATAACTTATTTAAGCAAACTGCCCTTAACAGGACAGTAAAGTAAATTAAACATTCATGATTCAGATAGAGCATGCATTTCTACTCAGATTTGCTTTGTTGAATTGTTGAAGACCAAACCTAGTTAGGGTGATAGGACCTTAGGAGTGTGCACGTGTCTTAAGCAGTCTATGGCAGCAGTGTTTGCAATATTGTATAACACTACAATAAACAATCATGCAAACACTGCTGCAAGATGGATAAAGACGTGTGCACGCTCCTTAGCTCACCTAGGATTACTCTTTAGCAAAGGATAGCAAGAGAGCTATGCAAAAGTACTAATAAAGGTAAATTGGAAAGTTGTTTAACCCCTTGACGACCGAGGACGTGTCAGGCACGTCCTACAAAAAATACCCTTAAAGGACCAAGAACATACTTGACACGTCCTCTGGGGTTTTAAGCGGTGGAAGCAATCATGATCGCTTTCAGCCTCTTTCAAGGTATTGCAGTGATGCCTCGATATTGAGGCATCACTACAATACCTTTTTTTTACCCACCGATGCAGAGAGGAAAATTACAGTTAAACACAAAAACCACAGAAATGTAAAAATAGCCCTGGTCCCAAACAGTCAACAAATGGAAAAGTGGTCTGGTCACGAAGTGGTTAAAATTTCATACTCTATCCAGTCAGTTTAAGTTTAATTTTCACTTTACGGTCCCTGTCAGGTAGAGATGTTCTTAAAGGGGTTAACTGCCTGTGGCTCTTGTGACATCACAGCTTTTTTTGGAGTGCTATTTAGCACCCAGGGCTGGGATGTTGCTGAGTCACTGGATGTGTACCTGGTCCAGTCTTGGAGTGTAGTTCCCTTTCGTGTTTTGTATTTCTCTGGGTGATTACATACACCTGTGCACCCCTTCTTTGTTCTCAGTTTGTTTGGCTTTGTGAGCTTGCATTGTGTGGTTGTGTTAGGGACTCAGGCAGTGGATAGGACTTTGACGTGGTGCCTGAGCTTTTCCCATTTGGCCAGATGCGGTAACTAACCTTTCCAGTTGTGATTTTATCTTAGCTGTGAGCTAGCTGGTGAGTGCTGGGTGTTTCTATGTGTTGTATTACTTTTTGTTTGTAATCCCCCTTGTTTCTTGCACCCATTCCGGACTGGGGTTAACTGCCTGTGGCTCTGGTGACATCACAGCTTTTTTGGAGTGCTATTTAGCACCCAGGGCTGGGCAGTTCCCTTCCGTGTTTTTTTTTATATATATAATATATATATTAGAAACAAGAATTAATACACTTCACTGCACTTTGCCTGCTGGATTTACATGTAGCTGTTAGTTAAAAAAAATACCCGGTATAATCAGATGCTAGACTACTGCGGTTGTACAAATTTCTCGTTTGCTGTATAAAAAAAGGAAAATTTTAGTTCATATGTCTGGTATACCGTATAGTGAACAGTACAAAGTAATGGCCAACAGTATAACTGACTTGTCCTCACATAGATTTCATGCAGGAACTAAGTAAGAGCATATGCGTTTCTATGAGTTAAGGAGACATTCAATGCATATAAGTAAAAAGTTCAATAAACCTTTGTTAAGAAAACACTCAATGTTATTTGAGCAAACAATTGGAATTAAAGGTAAAAGTTCAGAATAGAGCAAAATACACAAAGTCTTGGCAACTTGCTGTGGTAACACACTAACGTATCCCTTATCAGGCTTCTATCCTACTTACAGCAGGCACCCTCAATCGTATGAGGTGAGTATGATGCACAGCTTAGACGATCCGGTGTTACTTTCTTTCCCAGGACTCTCCGTTCATGTCTGTATGGTTCGAGCTCCTTTGGAGTGTGGTGAAAACTTCCTTGTGATTTCTGGAGATCCTCTCCTCTGGTTTATATCATGGGGTGAAAGAGAGTGAAAGAAAGCAACATAGCGTAACTCTGTGATACAGAATTATTTATTTAAATATACAGAGTTTCTACTTACAAAGTGTGACCTCAATCACTATGAGGTATCACAAAGGCAAATACAGATTTGTAAGTCGATCCAAAAGTTAATATATTAGAATATAAAATCCAAACAGCTGTATAAAAACGTATGTATAAAATATACCTAAAAGGTAGCAGCAATTGCTTGAGAGTGAGTGAGCAGTCGGAATACAACACCGTTCACGCAGCGGCATTTAGCGACTTTTTAATTACCAAAAAGCAACGCCAAAGCCATGTATGTCTGCTATTTCTGAACAAAAGGGATCCCAGAGAAGCATTTACAACCATTTGTGCCATAATTGCACAAGCTGTTTGTAAATAATTTCATTGAGAAATCGAAAGTTTGTGAAAAAGGTAACGATTTTTTTTATTTGATCGCATTTGGCGGTGAAATGGTGGTATGAAATATACCAAAATGGGCCTAGATCAATACTTTGGGATGTCTTCTAAAAAACAATATATACATGTCAAGGGATATTCAGGGATTCCTGACAGATATCAGTGTTCCAATGTAACTAGCGCTAATTTTGAAAAAAAGTGGTTTGGAAATAGCAAAGTGCTACTTGTATTTATGGCCTTTAAATTGCAAAAAAGGCAAAGAACATGTAAACATTGGGTATTTCTAAACTCAGGACAAAATTTAGAAACTATTTAGCATGGGTGTTTTTTGGTGGTTGTAGATGTGTAACAGATTTTGGGGGTCAAAGTTAGAAAAAGTGTGTTTTTTTTTCAATTTTTCCTCATATTTTTTTTTTTTTTAAAACTTTTATTTATCAAACAAGGGTTACCATGTGGAGATATCACTCCCATAGGTCACAGAACATGGAAAATCAAAAACATGTTACAATTGAATGTTTACATTGCAATACTGGGTCTACTTTGCTGCAAGTGATGTTCTTACATACAGTCTCTCTGCAGGTACGCCCAGAGTCTTTTCTCTCAAAGCAAAAAGAAAGTTTCAATCTGCGTCCTAGGGGTTGGTCTTTTTGCTGCAATAGTCCATGGTAGATCCCTCTTTTCCTTTTTCCTCTCTCTTTCTCCTCCCGTACCTCCCTCCTCCCCTACCCAACCCTTTCAAATAGTACAACGTTTAATAATAGCTAAATAAGGATAATAGTAATCAAAACAGTAATAATCAGAGCCGAGCTTAATCTCGTCTCTTCACTGATCACGTTAAGAACTTTGCAGTTTCTTATTGTTAGGTCATTTTCTCTCCCCTGGGCAGCGGCGAGAAGACAGACTTTATAATGTGTGGGCAGATGTCCACTACCTCATCTCTCATGTTTCTCTTCATATAAAAAACCCCATTTGCCTCTCAGATGTTGTTCTAATAAGACTTCAGTGTTTCTGAGGGGGGATAAAAGCTGTGTTTGCACAGCAATCTGTAAAGTGTGTATGTAGGGTTCCCATTTTTTCATGAAGGGTCTGGTTCTTAACTGTACATCTTTTAGGGTGTCTGCTGCTTCGTATGTAACCTGTTTGTGCGTGCTTGCTTTAAGTTGTGATAGTGTGGGGGTCCTTGGACTCAACCAATTTTTGAATATGAGTTTCCTGGCTTGTAGGATAATGTTCGTAATCACTTTTTTTAGGGAGTTAGGTGTTGAGGCTGGGATCTCTAGGAATACTACCAGTCTGGGGGAGACCATCACTTCAGTGTGGAACGTGGATTTTATCCAGTATGTTATCATGCCCCAAAATTTCCGTATCATAGGGCAGTTCCACAGCAAGTGCGGCAAGTCCGCATCTGCTGCTTTGCATTTTTTGCAGTGACCTTCTGCTTCTGGTCTCCATTTTTTGAAGATTTTGGGTGGTATGTATGCTGCTTGTAACAGTCTGGTGTGTGATTCTCTAGCAATCGCTGATAGAGTTGCTCCTCTTGCATATTGTATGCTGCGTTGTATCACGTCTGGTGTAATTTCAGTGTCTAGGGTACGTGTCCATGTGTCACTGATGTGTGTGATCGTGGCTACGTTTGTCGGTTTCATGTGTAGTCTGTAAGTTGGGGAGATAGATGTATTACCTTGCATTGTCATATGTAGCAGTCTATTTACGTCTGAGTTTTGGTCAGTAAGTTCTGTATGTCGTAGTAAGTCTTGGATGTAGTGTCTCGCTTGTAGATATGCAAAGTGGTGTGTGCGGGGCAGATCAAATTGGGTTTGTAGTTCTTGAAAAGGTCTAACCTTCATGTCCAGCCCGTTTATCAATTGGGACACGGAGGTCAACCCCCTAGTTTCCCATGTGGCGAACACTGGGGAATCAATTCCTGCGGGGAATCCTGGGTTACCTCTCAAAGAGAGGTATTTCGTGTAGGTAGGGTTGAAACGTGATCTTTTGCATAGTTTCCACCAAGCAGAGAGGGGTTGGGATATAAGTGGGTAATTTTTAACTATCTTGAGTGTGTGTGTCGGTGCCATATGTGGGAGTGCCTGCAAGGACCATGGAGCCGTGACCTGCTTTTCAAGCTCTGGCAATGTGAAGTGTGCTTTCTCTGTCAACCAGTCCAGTACATATTTAACTTGGGCTGCCTCACAGTATGCATCAAGGTTGGGGACAGCCAAGCCTCCTGAGGTGATCTCTGCCATTAGTCTAGAAGAATTTATTTTGTGTTTTTTCCCTGCCCATATGAAGGAGAGCATTGCTTTGTTTAGTAATTGTATGTCTGCTTTATGAATGTGGTAAGGTATCATCTGAAACAAGTATAGGAGTTTCGGGAATATGATCATTTTGACGAGCGCGATCCTACCCGGTAGTGCTACCGGTAGTTTACCCCATCTGAGCAATGTCTCCTGGAGTTCTTTTACTAGGGGGCGATAGTTTAGATGGTACCATTCCCCAGGATTTCGGGATAGCTTGATTCCTAAGTATTTGAAGGAATAGGTGACTTGTTTAAAGCTGTATGGTAGAGCATCGCAGGGTGACCCCGGGAGCAGCCAAACAAGCTCCGACTTGTCGGTGTTTATTTTGTAGCCAGAGACCTGGCTGAACTGGTGTATGATGTGCATGACGTGAGGGATGTTTGTCTTTGGATTTTGTAGGTATAGGATCATGTCGTCTGCAAAGAGAGACAAATGGCACTGGACCTTACCCACCCACAGTCCCTCTGACTCCGCCCTAATCTTGATTGCTAGGGGTTCGATGGCAATGTCGAAAAGGAGGGGCGACAGTGGACAACCCTGTCTTGTTCCCCTACCCAATTGGAAGGGGGGCGAGGGAATTCCGTTGATCAAGATTGAGGCATGGGGGTTCGCGTATAGGGATTTAATCGTAGTTGCAAAAAGGCCCTTGATACCAAATTTATCTAGAGTGTTAAAAAGATGGTCCCAGAGGACCATGTCAAAGGCCTTCTCCGCGTCTATAAGCAAAGCGCAGGCTTCCATGTCTTTGTCTCCACCCTCTCTGGTATGGTTCCAGAAGTGGGTCAATATAAATTGGAGCTTTCGAATGTTTAACACCGAGGATCTACCCTTCACAAACCCCGTCTGGTCCCGGTGTATCAGTGAGGGTAGGGCTACTGCGAGTCTATCCGCCAGGATTTTGGTTAGTAGTTTATAATCCTGATTTAACAGGGATATTGGGCGGTAGGATTGGGTAAGTAAATTATCTCTGCCTTCTTTGGGAATCACACAGATGTTAGCTTCTGTGAAACGGGTAGAGATCTCTTCCTCACCCTTCATGATTTTATTGTAGAGAGTGGTGAGTGTTGTCACCACTTCTTCCTTCACTAGTTTGTAAAATTCCCCTGGTAGTCCATCTGGACCTGGGGTCTTGTCAAGGGGCAGGGTGTTTATGGCCTTCATTATTTCTGTCTCTGAAATGGGTGCATTAAGGAGAGTTAGATGTTCTTCTGAGATGGTGGGGTTGCGTATGGTTTCCCAGAAGGATGTTTTTTGTGTTCTGTCTATTGCTTCCTCTTTGTACAGGGATTTGTAGTAACTCATGAAGGCAGCTTGTATCTGCGGTGTGGTAGTGTGAATAGCATTTCCCACCTTGATGGCACCTATGTACTTGTTAGGTTTGGCGAACTTAGTGAGTCTAGCTAGGAGCTTACCTGTCTTATCTCCATGTCTGTAAAAGTTTGCTTGTATTGCTGTCATCTCCCTGACAGTGTTCTGATGTAATGACAGGTCCCTAAGTGTTTTTGCGTCAATGTAGTGTCGTTTCGTCGTTGGGTTTGGGTTTCTCAAATATTTATTCCTAGCGCTAATCACCCTTCTTAGTTGATTTTCACTCTTTTGTTTCAAACGTTTTGACCTACTAATTGTGTAGGAGGATATAAGACCCCTCATTACCGCTTTTCCGGCCTCCCAGAGTAGTAGGGTGTCATGTCGGTGTGTGGAGTTAAGAGTCATATAAGTTTTCCATTCTCCCTCTAGAAATCTCTTGAAATTTATGTCTCCGTACAGGTAAGTCGGGAAGAACCACCTACGGGGTCCCTCTCTAGTTGGCATAAGATTAATTTTAAGGCTAATGGGGGCATGATCTGATATGGTCGTGACATCTATGGTAGTGTTAGTGATCTGTTGTCCCAAGGAGTGTGTTGTTAGGAATAGATCTATTCTGGATAGGGTGTCTTTGGCTGGGGTGGTGCAAGTGTAGTTTCTTTCTTCTGGGTGCTTATCTCGCCATATGTCTGTCAGTGCTAAAGAGTGTTTAAATTTAGACAAGATCAGGGAATCTCTCCTTGCATTTTTATAGGTCGTGTTATGTCTTGCTGCTGAGTTAGGGTCCCTGAATCTGTCTGCTGGGGTTTGAGGGGCTATATTATAGTCTCCCCCCAGAATCATCGGAGAGTCAGCAAACTTTGTTACGATAGTACAGAGAGTTCTCCAGAAGTCCTTTTTATCAGTGTGCGGGCCATAGACTCCTCCTATGATAATGTGTTTATGTTTGAGTTTGATTTTTGTTAACACATATCTACCTTCGGGATCTATCAGTTGTTTTACTATAGTGTAGTCTAGATTTTTTCTAAAGAGGATAGCAACCCCTCTAGCTCTTTTCCCTTCATACGTGGTGTGAATAACTTCTCCCACCCATCCTTGTCTTAGCTTCTGATGTTCTGCGTTAGTCAAGTGGGTTTCTTCCAAGATTGCTATGTCTGTGTGTTGGTTTCTCAAATATTTTAGTATGGTTTTTCTTTTGATGGGGGACGTAATGCCCCCAACGTTCCAAGAAACCAGTTTCATGAGGAAACTTGAAGGGGTGTGTGCTATGGTTATGTAAGAGTGTGGTAGGGGGAAATAGAGTGGTTCTGTCTTTCTCACTTACCGCCCGCTGCCCAGGGGAGAGCGTATGTAGCTATCGAGGTGTTTTGTAGTAGTATTATTACTGATCGGGTCTCTGCAAGGTTAAACAATAAATTAGTACAGTAGATGTAAACAAATATATATATTATCTTACTTCTGTCTACAGTTGTTAATTTATATCAGCTGATTCTGGATCGTTTAAATTTTAAACAGTAACTAAACTTGTAAACTTTCCAACGTTCAAATTTCACAAAATCCCAAAAGCCCTCCCCCCCTCCCCATTCTTGAAAAGGATATGTATGCAGCGTTCAGCACCAATTTCTGTGCATTATGTCCCTCCAGTCAGTCTTGGTAGGTTAAATAGTCCTGAGTAAAAGATTCCAAATCTTGCTTGGTTTTGTCCTATTTCATGTATCATCTTCTTCTTCTTGTTGGACCTGCCGTGGTCGATCTGTACGCCTCTTGGCTTGATCTAGAAATAGTTGAAGGTGTTTCGGAGATTCAAATATCTTTGGACCTTGTGGCGTTTGAAGTCGCAATCTGGCTGGATACAGGAGTGCTATAGATTCACCTTGAGCTATAAGGTCTCTGCAGTAAGGCGTGAATTCTCTCCTTTTCTTTGAGACATCTGCAGAATAGTCCTGGAAGATGAAGATTTTCCTCCCTTCAAAGTCAATAGGTGTCTTTTGTCTGTACGCTCTGAGAATTAGCGTTTTATCTCTGAAATTTAAGTAGCGCACCATTATCTGTCTAGGTGCACCTTCCTGCTGGGGAGCTCCTACTCTGTGTGCTCTTTCTGCAGTGCAAGGTATGCTCGTAGATGGGAGTTTGAGTATGCCTGGGAGAATAGTTTCTACAAAGTTCATTAGACTCTGGCACTCCGACGATTCTGAGGTTGTTTCGTCTTGAACGGTTCTCCAAGTCATCTACCTTGGCTTGCAGCAATTTGTTTTGTCTTTGGAGAGTAGTGATAGAGGAGGTTGTGTCCCTGTATCTTTCTTCTCCCTCCGCTGCTTTCTGTTCCACAGTAGTTAGGCGTGTTGAGAAGGCCCTGAGGTCTGCGGACAAGCTATCCATTCCTGTCTGCAATTGTTCAATTTTAGGCAAGAAGAGCGCAGACAACTGTGATACAATAGGATGTGTGTCCTGCGTCGTGATAATGGATGTTTCTGGCAGTGACTGAGCCTGTTCTTGGTTCTCTGTTTGGGTTCTCTGGCGTCTCTCTGTTTGCTTTTGCCTTCCTGCCATGTTGTCAGTCTTTTTATTGTATGGAGTATAGTATTTTTGCATACAGGCTGCTCACAGCAAAGGTTCTGCTGTAATTATAGTTTAGTAGGAGAATTAAACTTCTTTCCCAGGACTAGGAGGGTTTGTTTCTATTCTGCTTCTGGAGGTTTGTGCATGGGGAGGGGGGTACAATTGGCTCCGGTCTAGTGTGTCATGTCTATTGTTGTCCCCTGAGTAGAATTAACACTTGAGATGTTGGTAGTCAGTCTCAGGTTAAGGTGTGTAACTCCTCAGATATCTGCTTCTCCAGCAGGTCGGACACTATTGTGCTACAGGTTTATCTCCTTCCCACGTGTGTTTTATCTGTGCAGGACTGATAGCATTATTGGGTTCTGTAGTAACAGCTACCCTGTGATGAGCAGGCTCCCCTGCAAAATGATCGATCTCTCTCTGTGCCAAGCGTGTGGCAGAAAGTTATAAACCTGGGAGGAGGGGGGGTTAATAAGGCCACTGAGTCCCCAAAAAGAATAGCAGTTCAGTATACTTGTTATGTTTATAGTGTCTCTTAACGGTTTTTGAATAGGGCCGATATCCAAGATGGCCGCCGTTAGTTTATTGCGCAGTTCTTAGGCTGTTAGGGCCAGTTGCCTTGTCAGTTTCTGACTTCTAAGAGCTCGGTTTTGGCTCTCCTCTGTGTTACCCCAGCCTATTCGGCTTCTCACCTACTCTTTTTTTGATGGTGCGGGAGGTCTGGTCTCTCTGATCGCCACCGCGATCTTACTCCAACTACTTGTCTATGCGGCTGCCGGCGGGGGAGCGGATCTGAAGCGCTCCTCACTAAGTCTTGTCCGGGCAGGTGTCGCTTAGTTGTCCTGCCAAGGATTACAGTCTTCTGGGCACTTTAGGCGTTAAAAAGCACAGGTTTGCGAGCATAGACACACGGAGCTCAGCAAACCTGCTTCCTCTCGCCGTGCCCGCCCACCGGAAGTCCTTTTTCCTCATATTTTATAAAAATTTTTTATAGTAAATTATAAGATATGATGAAAATAATGGTATCTTTAAAAAGTCCATTTAATGGCGAGAAAAACGGTATATAATATGTGTGGGTACAGTAAATGAGTAAAAGGAAAATTACAGCTAAACATAACCACCACAAAAATGTAAAAAAAAAAAGCCTTGGTCTAAAACGGACAGAAAATGGAAAAGTGCTGTGGTCATTAAGGGGTTAATTTAAAAGAGGTGTGTGTTACATTAACTTTGCAAATTTTCTAATGCACTGTTTTTTTTTTTTGGTGGGGGGGATTTGTAAAGCATTTTTGAGCGTGCATAACTATAACATTTGATTTTTTGTGTGTATGCATTTCAGGGATGGGTCAGGAAGCATGTAAGGCGGCCTGGCCTAAACCATCAGGAGGTTATCAAACCACCACAGGGCGAAGGTATGGTAGGAGACATGCCTATGTCAGCTTTCGACCTTCTTTGGAGAGTCCAAACAGAATATCAAGTCATGAAAACAGAGAATGTGAAGGATTGGAACTAGACGATGTTCAGCAAGAAAGCCATTTATGTGTGTACAATCTTTTTGTTTGTCTCTTGGAATACAGATATTGTGTTGTAACATTTTTTTGGAAAAGTGCATTATCATGTGTTTTTTTTTTTAAAATTATTATTATTGTCAGGTATTTGTAGAGCGCCAACAAGTGGGTAGAGGGTCCAGCCGAGAGTTGCACTGTTGTTGTCGGCTCTTATGAATGTGAACTGCTGGGCTCATAGGCTTACATGCTATGGGGTTTAAGGGGATAGCAGTGGAGATAGGAAGGTTAGTGTAGGTTGTATGCATCCCTGAACAGTAGAGTCTTCAGAGAGGGCTTGAAGCTTTCAAAACTAGGGGAGAGTCTTGTGGAGCGAGGCAGAGAGTTCCATAAGATGGTATCCAGTCTGGAAAAGTCTTGTAAACGGGAATGTGAGGAGGTAACAAGAGAGGAGGAGAATTTGATCTCAAGGCAACTAAAGCATCAGTTTTTGAAACGTGGCTGCCATCTCTATATGCCTGAAATATCACATATTTAGAATCCTATTTTTGATGTATTTTTAATGTAGAAAGAAAAGTAATATTTCTCTTGTAAGGTGTATCCAGTCCACGTGTTCATCCATTACTTGTGGGATATTCTCCTTCCCAACAGGAAGCTGCAAGAGGACACCCACAGCAGAGCTGTCTATATAGCTCCTCCCCTAACTGCCACCCCCAGTCATTCTCTTGCAGCTCTCGACAAGATAGGAAGTATCAAGAGATATGTGGTGACTTAGTGTAGTTTTACCTTCAATCAAAAGTTTGTTATTTTTAAACGGTACCGGCGTTGTACTGTTTTACTCTCGGGCAGAAATTAGAAGAAGAGTTCTGCCTGGAGGTTGATGATCTTAGCGGTTTGTAACTAAGGTCCATTGCTGTTCTCACACATAACTGAAGAGTATGGGACAACTTCAGTTGGGGGATCGGTCTGCAGATTACCTGCTTTGAGGTATGTTCAGTATATTTATTTCTAGAGAGATGAATGAGTTCTAGAAAATGCTGATAGAGCATTGTGTATTTGAGGTAAGCCTGATGCAGTGATTTAACAGCGACTGGGATCATGCTTACAAAACGGGGTAATACTCTTATTGCTTAGTGACAGTTAAACGTTTACATGAATTCAAAAATAGGACGTTTTTTCTCTGAGGGAGAGAACTCTTTATTTGGGGCCTAGTTTCCACATGGCTAATCAGATACTCCTAGGAGTATTTTCTTAAGGCCCCTCTGGCATCCAGTACATTGTGGGAGGGGCCTATTTTAGCGCTCTAAATGCGCAGTTTTAATTCAGACTGAGACATCCAGCTTCCCTAGAGGAGTCCTCTGGCATCTGAGGACCATTATAAGGGGTTTATTTCTGCACAAAATCGTACTTGAGGGCAGGTAGGAGCCTCAGCAGAGCTGTGGCAGGGTGCTTAACCGTCTTGTAACGTTTTTTAACGTTTTTAAATCCGGTTTGGGGCCTAAGGGGTTAATCATCCATTTGCAAATGTGTGCAATGTTGCTTTAGTCCCTTACACACACTGTAAAAATTTTCAAAGACTACTACTATATTTTTACACTGTTTTGCAGTTTAAGTGTTAGTTTTTTTTCTCTTAAAGGCACAGTAACGTTTTTGTTTAATTGCTGTTTTACCTTTATTAAAGTGTTTTCCAAGCTTGCTTGTCTCATTAGTAGTCTGTTAAACATGTCTGACATAGAGGAAACTCCTTGTTCAATATGTTTAGAAGCCATGGTGGAACCCCCTCTTAGAATGTGTACCAAATGTACTGAAATTTCTATAAACTATAAAGACCATATTATGGCGCTTATAGATTTATCTCCAGTGGATTCTCTGACTGAAAAAAGGGAGATTATGCCTCTAGCTCTCCCCATGTGTCAGAACCTATAACTCCCGCTCAAGTGACGCCAAGTACATCTAGCGCGTCTTATTCTTTTATTTTACTGGACATGGCGGCAGTTATGAATGCTACCCTCACAGAGGTATTTTCCAAACTGCCTGGGTTACAAGGAAAGCGAGTCAGCTCTGGGGCTAGAACTAATACAGAGCTTTCTGAAGCTTTAATGCCTGTGTCCGATATACCCTCAAAATACTCAGAAGCTGAGGCAGGTGAGCTTCTATCTGTGGGTGACATTTCAGACTCAGGGAAGGCGTTGCTACAGTCTGATTCTGAAATGACAGCGTTTAAATTTAAGCTTGAACACCTCCGCTTATTGCTTAGGGAGGTTTTAGCGACTTTGGATGATTGTGACCCCATTGTGGTTCCAGAGAAATTGTGTAAAATGGACAAATATTTTGCAGTGCCTGTTTACACTGATGTTTTTCCAGTCCCTAAGAGGTTTTCGGAAATTATTACTAAGGAATGGGATAGACCAGGTGTGCCGTTCTCTCCCCCTCCTGCTTTCAAAAAGATGTTTCCCATAGATGCCGCCGTACGGAACTCGTGGCAGACGGTCCCTAAGGTGAAGGGAGCAGTCTCTACCCTAGCTAAGCGTACAACTATCCCCGTCGAGGACAGTTGTGCTTTCCTAGATCCTATGGATAAAAAATTGGAGGGTCTCCTTAATAAAATTTTTATTCATCAAGGTTTTATTCTCCAGCCTCTTGCATGCATAGCCCCAGTTACTGCTGCAGCGGCTTTTTGGTTCGAGTCTCTTGAGGAGGCTCTGCAGGTGGAGACTCCGCTAGACGACATTCTAGACAGGATTAAAGCTCTTAAGTTAGCTAATTGCTTTATTTCTGAAGCCGTTTTTCAGTTAACCAATTCAGGTTTTGCCATTTTGGCGCGTAGGGCGCTATGGCTTAAGTCCTAGTCAGCAGACGTTACTTCAAAGTCTAAGCTTCTTAACATCCCCTTCAAGGGACAGACCCTATTCGGGCCCGGTCTGAAGGAGATCATTTCTGATATTACTGGAGGAAAAGGTCACGCCCTTCCTCAGGATAGGTCCAATAAGAGGACCAAACAGAATAATATTCGTTCCTTTCGAAACTTCAAGAGTGGCGCAGCCTCAGTTTCCTCTAATGCAAAACAAGAGGGAAATTTCGCCCAGTCCAAACCAGTCTGGAGACCTAACCAGGCTTGGAACAAGGGGAAGCAGGCCAAGAAACCTGCGGCTGCCTCTAAGACAGCATGAAGGAGTAGTCCCCGATCTGGGACCGGATCTAGTAGGGGGCAGACTTTCTCTCTTCGGCCCAGGATTGGGCATGAGACGTCCAAGATCCCTGGGCGCTAGAGATTGTTTCCCAGGGATATCTTCTGGAATTCAAAGGTTCATCTCCAAAGGGGAGATTTCATCTCTCACAACTATCTGTAAACCAGATAAAAAGTGAGGCATTCTTACGTTGCGTTCAAGACCTACTGGTTATGGGAGTGATCCACCCAGTTCCAAGAGAGGAACAGGGGCTGGGTTTTTATTCAAACCTGTTTATAGTTCCCCAAAAAGAGGGAACTTTCAGACCTATCTTGGATCTCAAGATCCTAAACAAATTTCTCAGGGTCCCATCCTTCAATATGGAGACAATCCGAACCATCCTCCCTATGATCCAGGATGGTCAATATATGACTACCGTGGACTTAAAGGATGCTTATCTCCACATTCCGATTCACAGAGATCATCATCAGTTCCTCAGGTTCGCCTTCCTAGACGGGCATTACCAGTTTGTGGCTCTTCCCTTCGGTTTAGCCACGGCACCAAGAATCTTTACGAAGGTTCTAGGGTCCCTTTTGGCGGCTCTAAGGCGACGGGGCATAGCGATAGCCCCTTACCTAGACGACATTCTGATTCAGGCGTCGACTTTTCAATTCGCCAAGTCCCATACGGACATTGTTCTGGCCTTTCTGATGTCTCACGGGTGGAAAGTGAAGATAGAAAAAAGTTCTCTCTCTCCTCTCACAAGAGTTTCCTTCCTAGGAACTCTGATAGATTCAGTAGAAATGAAAATTTTTCTGAGAGAAGTCAGGATATCAAAACTTCTAACTTCTTGCCGTGCTCTTCATTCCACTTCTCGGCCATCAGTGGCTCAGTGTATGGAAATGATCGGCCTAATGGTAGCGGCAATGGACATAGTTCCGTTTGCCCGCCTACATCTCAGACCACTGCAACTTTGCATGCTCAACCAGTGGAATGGGGACTACACAGATTTGTCTCCTCTGTTAAATCTGGATCAAGAGACCAGGGATTCTCTTCTCTGGTGGTTATCTTGGGTCCATCTGTCGAGGGGAATGAGTTTCCGCAGGCCAGAGTGGACTATAGTGACGACAGATGCCAGCCTTCTGGGCTGGGGCGCAGTCTGGAACTCCCTGAAGGCTCAGGGTTCGTGGACTCAGGAGGAAGCCCTCCTTCCGATAAACATTCTGGAACTAAGAGCGATATTCAATGCTCTTCAGGCTTGACCTCAACTAGCTGCGGCCAAGTTCATCCGATTTCAGTCGGACAATGTCACGACTGTAGCCTATATCAACCATCAGGGGGAACAAGGAGTCCCCTGGCAATGATGGAAGTTTCCAAGATAATTCTATGGGCAGAGGTTCACTCTTGCCATCTCTCAGCTATCCATATCCCAGGAGTTAGAGAACTGGGAGGCGGATTTTCTAAGCCGGCAGACTTTTCATCCGGGGAAGTGGGAGCTCCATCTGGAGGTATTTGCCCAGCTGATTCAACTTTGGGGCAAAACAGAACTGGATCTGATGGCGTCTCGTCAGAACGCCAAGCTTCCTTGTTACGGATCCAGGTCAAGGGATCCCCAGGCAGCGCTGATAGATGCTCTAGCAGTGCCCTGGTCCTTCAACCTGGCTTATGTGTTTCCACTGTTTCCTCTGCTCCCTCGTCTGATTGCCAAGATCAAGCAGGAGAGAGCTTCGGTGATTTTGATAGCGCCTGTGTGGCCACGCAGGACTTGATATGCGGATCTGGTGGACATGTCATCCTCTCCACCATGGACTCTGCCGCTGAGGCAGGACCCTCTACTCCAAGGTCCATTCAAACATCCAAATCTAATTTCTCTGCGTCTGACTGCTTGGAGATTGAACGCTTGATTTTATCAAAACGTGGTTTCTCCAAGTCGGTCATTGATATCTTGATTCAGGCTCGAAAGCCTGTCACCAGGAAAATCAATCATAAGATATGGTGTAAATATCTTCATTGGTGTGAATCCAAGGGTTACTCATGGAGTAAGGTCAGGATTCCTAGGAAACTATCTTTTCTCCAAGAAGGATTGGAAAAGGGATTATCGGCTAGTTCCTTAAAGGGACAGATTTCTGCTCTGTCTATTCTTTTGCACAAGCGCCTGGCTGATGTTCCAGACATTCAGGCGTTTTGTCAGGCTTTGGTTAGAATCAGGCCTGTGTTTAAACCTGTTGCTCCGCCATGGAGTTTAAATTTAGTTCTTATAGTTCTTCAAGGGGTTCCGTTTGAACCCTTGCATTTAGGGATGCACCGAAATTTCGGCAACCGAAATTTTCGGCCGAAAATGGGCCTATCCTATTTCGGCCGAAAGAGAGACAAGCTGGCCGAAAATTGCATGTTACATTTGTGCCACACTTACACTTGCTGGCCGCCGCTAACCGCATCCATCCACACCTAAATTTAGACCGGTGCAGCTAGAGGCTTTCTAGGCCATTAGGTTAGTAAACTACATTTCCCACAATGCCACTCACGCATGAACAGCACAGCCTCCTCCCTCCCTTCCTATCTAGAGCGGTTTGTATCTGAAGAATCTGCAGTGCGTGCACTTCCTGAAAGGCTCCGGTATTTTGTCCTTAGTGAGGAGGAAGAGTTGCTCCGGTGCAGGTTCAGCTCTGTTAGAGACAAGGAAGGTTTGATTTACAGCAGCCTAAAACGGAGCAACCCCCACCTCTATTTCCAGGCACTACAAAGCTGTAAATCAAACCTCCGTTGTCTCTAAGGGAGCTGAACTGCTGAATCGGAGCAACTCTTCCTCCACACTAACAGCAGGTTAACCCTCTTCCTCCTTACTAATATGGTAGGAGATGTTATTTATTACATATGAGCTGGCTTAATATAAGTGCGAGATCGCAAAGTATCATATTTATAATCTCTCATGTTCCATACACAAACATACTCATGTGACTAGAAATTATTAATGAAACTACAGATCCCATGATGTCTTGTGGTGCGTGTTTGTAACTAGCGAGACTAGCGTTAGTTTTTGCGACTATTTTGAGACAGCATGGCTGCAGGAGGAGAGAAGAAAACTGCTCTGGAGATGGTATGATAGATAGTCCCTGCTATTTATTCATTTGTGCTTGAGCGCAGACAGAGCATATTTATTCCCTGTCTGTGTTTATGTGTAGATACTGGTAGTGTTTAGTACTTTAGCGAAGCACTTGTACCATCTTTACATTTATTCTCCACTCTTTATTTTCTCTCACTGTAACTATTTAGGAGTGATTGGCAACTTTTAAATCCAATCCCTTTTTAGCAGCAGCAGTTAACCCTTAGGCAGCAAAAACAGCAATACTCTGTAGTCTTCAATTAAGTCTCATAGGCAGGATAATAACATATGTGGAACACCTTCCTGATTTTAGTCAGCTGATATGGGAACTGAAGTTAAAAGATATTACTAATGCTGCTTTTAAGGATCCACTATTTTTTATGTTTTGTTATAGAGCACAATTATTTAGCAAATGTTAAACTATTAGAACTATCATTTACATAAGTGCCTTAAACAGGGAGCTCTCATTCACATATGTGAATGACAACTCTCTGTATAAAGCACTTATGTTACTGTCTTCTCTCTATAAAACACTTCTGTAAATTACAGCTCTGTATAAGCCTCTTCTATGGTATCTTTATTTTAAAAAGTTGGAATGTAAGCTTAGAAGCCAACTCATTTCTGGAGCACTATTTTAATATCAACAATTATTCTTCATTCAGTCCTATTTAATGGAAACAGATTTAACAGATTTTTATTTATATTGGTTTATTAAGTTTATTTTCTGTCTAATTTTGGTGAGTTACTTTCAATAAAAGTGTGGTTATTTATTTTAATGGCTTTTAGTTTTTCATTTTAGAGTAATTAAATTAATTAAAAAGTCTAATATTATTAATACAATTATAGAAAAAAACCTATTTTAAAATCATTTGGGAAAAAGGTCATTTTCGGTTTCGGTTTTCGGCCAAGTGCATCCTGAATTTTCCGTTTCGGTTTCGGTCCAGAATTTTCATTTCGGTGCATCCCTACTTGCATTCCATAGATATCAAGCTTTTATCTTGGAAAGTTCTGTTTTTAGTAGCTATCTCTTCGGCTCGAAGAGTTTCAGAGTTATCTGCCTTGCAGTGTGATTCCCCTTATCTGATCTTCCATGCAGATAAGGTAGTTTTGCGTACCAAACCTGGGTTTCTTCCTAAGGTAGTATCTAATAGGAATATCAATCAGGAAATTGTTGTTCCGTCACTATGTCCTAATCCTTTTTCAAAGAAGGAACGTCTGTTACACAATCTTGACGTTGTTCGTGCTTTAAAGTTTTATTTGCAAGATACTAAGGATTTTCGTCAAACATCTGCATTGTTTGTCGTCTACTCTGGAAAGAGAAGAGGCCAAAAGGCTTCGGCAACTTCTTTCTTTTTGGCTGAGAAGCATAATCCGTTTAGTTTATGAGACTGCTGGCCAGCAACCTCCTCAAAGAATTACAGCTCATTCTACTAGAGCGGTAGCTTCCACATGGGCTTTTAAACATGAGGCCTCTGTTGAACAGATTTGTAAGGCAGCGACTTGGTCTTTGCTTCATACCTTTTCGAAATTCTACAAATTTGATAGTTTTGCTTCCTTGGAGGCTATTTTTGGGAGAAAGGTCTTGCAGGCAGTGGTGCCTTCCGTTTAAGTGCCTGCCTTGTCCCTCCCTTCATCCGTGTCCTAAAGCTTTGGTATTGGTATCCCACAAGTAATGGATGAACCCGTGGACTGGATACACCTTACAAGAGAAAACAAAATTTATGCTTACCTGATAAATTTCTTTCTCTTGTGGTGTATCCAGTCCACGGCCCGCCCTGTCACTTTAAGGCAGGTGTTTTTTATTTTTAAACTACAGTCACCACTGCACCCTATGGTTTCTCCTTTTTCTTGCTTGTCTTCGGTCGAATGACTGGGGGTGGCAGTTAGGGGAGGAGCTATATAGACAGCTCTGCTGTGCGTGTCCTCTTGCAGCTTCCTGTTGGGAAGGAGAATATCCCACAAGTAATGGATGAACCCATGGATTGGATACACCACAAGAGAAAGAAATGTATCAGGTAAGCATAAATTTTGTTTTTGACAGTGGAAAATGAGTCTAGGAAAATGTAAGTATCCTTTAATTTACAGTAGCTGATGAGTGCCCTGATCTCCATATTTAGAGACATTTATATAATATTTTAGTTAATCTGTAGTGAATTATGCTCCAAGTCTGCTCTGCAGTAACTATAGCAACAAGATAGTAGGTAAATTAGTACTAATAGCAAGTACCTATAGGTGCCAAATATTTTTGTTATCAACAAGCACCTGTTAGGGGGGGGGGGGGCAATATAGCACTAAAGAGACTCATAGAAAAATGAGTTACAAAGTCTGTAACAAAAAAAGAGTGCTTTACCCCTTCAATTATATAGGAAAAATTCTCATTGAATAATGCAGGAACGATTTTTATACTTTATCTTTATTGGTTTAACTATTCAATCATACACGTTTAAAAACACTTAAACTCTCTAGATATCAATATATAGCATAGGTGTGTGAATAATACCTCTCAGAATCATTTATCTAGATGTGAAATGTACTTGATTTGTATAATATCAAGCAGTAAGATACAAACAATATCTTTTGTAGCCGGCTATTAATAAATTCAGAAATAATGCTGTAACAAGAGGACCTGTTAATATGTGGGATGTCAGATTATGAGAATAAAGCTAATACTCTAGCTGTAATTATAAAGCAGACCAAATCTATTACACTGAACAGCTGTGCTAAAGTTAACTGTGCAAGCAAGGACTTTATAATTACAGAAAGAGTATTAGCTAGATAGCTTTAATCTCGCAATCTGACATCCCACATATTAACAGGTCCTCTTGTTACAGCATTATTTCTGATTTTTTTTAATAGCTTGCTAAAAAATAGTTTGTATCTAACTGCTTGATATTATATAAACAAAGTACAATGTTTCACATCTAGATACATGATTCTCAGAGGTATTATTTACACACCTATGCTATATAATGATATCTAGAGGGTTTAAGGAGACAGAATCTATTACACCGAGCAGCTATACTAAAGTTAACTGTGCAAGCAAGGACTTTATAATTACAGATAGAGTATTAGCTAGATAGCTTTAATCTCGCAATCTGACATCCCACATATTAACAGGTCCTCTTGTTACAGCATTATTTCTGATTTTATTAATAGTCAGCTGCAAAAGATATTGTTTGTATCTGACTGTTTGATATTATACAAATCAAGTACAATATTTCACATCTAGATACATGATTCTCAGAGGTATTATTCACACACCTATGCTATATATTGCTATCTAGAGAGTTTGTGTTTGTAAACGTGTATGATTGAATAGTTAAACCAATAAAGATAAAGTATTAATGGTTAAAAATCGTTCCTGTATTATTCAGTGAGAATTTTTCCTATATAATTGTAGGGGTAAAGCACTCTTTTTTTGTTACAGACTTTGTAACTCATTTTTCTATGATGCTCTGCAGTAACTACCTAGATCAGGGCTAGAAATATCACTGTAGTTTATGATACAGGGAAAACAAAATTCTAGTCCACACAATCTATAAGATAAGTGTAAGTTTAATTTCTCACCAATTTCTTGTGTGTCTGGTAATTGTGGACTAGTGGAAATGTAAGCAATTTGGTTTTCTTTCCTATGGCATTGAGAGTCTACAACTTCATTCCAATTACTAGTGGGATATTCAACTCCTGGCCAGCAGGAGGAGGCAAAGAGCACCCCAGCAGAGCTGTTAAGAGTAATGGTGGCTATTATCAGTTAGAAAGCGGCGAGGTTGTCTTTGCTTTATTTCTAATTTCTATTATTGCTACCCCTTTATGGAAAGCCAGGGTTGGTTACTCTATTCTTTCTTTTTATTTAGTTCCCTGATCGAGAGTGGAGTTTCTATCACACCTTAGAAGCTGTTCCTGCCCTGCAGCTGTATCCACAAGTAAGTGCATTTGCCTTCTAGGTATTGAAGGACAGCACTTTGGAGGTTAATTCCTCTAGTGGATCAACATCTGGGACAAGTTTTAACCTTAGGTTGGGTTAACAGTTTGGGCAGTTTGGCAGGCACTGGCTCACATGCAGTGCCCTGCTGTTCCTCTCAACCTCCTGGGGGTGTTTATTTGCCAGGAGATTTTGCTGCGCAGATAACCTCTGCGGTGTCTGCAGCTTTATCTGCTTTCTTTACTTCGGGCAAGCGTAAGTTCCTGTAGAGGAAAAGGGTCAAGGATTCTATTCAAATCTGTTTGTGTTTCACAAAAAGGAGGGAACTTTTCGTCCCATTTTAGACCTAAAGTGCCTCAACAAATTTCTCAGGGTTCCGTCCTTCAAGATGGAAACTATTTGTTCCATTCTTCCATTGGTTCAGGAAGGTCAGTTTATGACGACCATAGACCTGAAGAACATGTATCTTCATGTTCCCATTCACAGGGATCATAACTAGTGTCTGAGGTTTGCCTTCCTGGAAAAACACAGTTTATTGCCCTTCCTTTTGGTCTTGCTATGGCTCCCAGAATATTCATAAAGGTTCTGGAAGCTCTCCTGGCTGTGGTCAGATCTCAGGAAATAGCGGTGGCGCCTTATCTGGACGATATCTTAGTTCAGGCGTCCTCTTTTCAACTAGCAAAATCTCATACAGATATGTTGTCTTTTCTTCGTTACCACGGATGAAAAGTGAATCTGGAAAAGAGTTTCCTTGTTCCAGCTAGAAGGGTGTGTTTCCTAGGGACAATCATAGATTCCCTGTCCATGAAGATTTTCCTGAAGGATGTCAGAAAATACAAACTTCTTGCTTTGTGCCTTTCTCTCCAGTCTCTTATTCGCCCATTAGTGGCTCAATGCATGAAGGTGATTGGGCTGATGGTGGCTTCCATGGACATTGTTCCTTTTGCTCGGTTCCATCTGAGACCTCTGCAACTATGCATGCTCAGTCAATGGAACGAAGACCATACAGATCTATCTCAGAGGATAGATCTGGATCCCCCAACAGGAGACTCTCTTTCGTGGGTGGAAACTCACAATTGTCTCCTATTTGCCATCCACATTCCAGGAGAGGACAACTGGGAGGCGGATTTTCTGAGCAGACAGATTTTCATCCCGAAAACTGGGCTCTCCATCCGGAGGTGTTCTCAAAAATAACCCTCAGGTGGGGAGTTCCGGAGTTGGATCAGATGGCGTCTCGTCAAAATGCCAAACTTCCAAGGTACGGTTCAAGTTCAAGAGATACTTAGGCCGCTTTGATAGACGCTCTAGTGGTTCCTTAGATCTTCTCTCTGGCATACCTGTTTCCACAGTTTGCTCTCCTTCCACGAGTCATTGCTCGTATCAAACAGAAGAGAGCATCTGTAATTCTAACAGCTCTTGCATGGCCTCGCAGGATCTGGTTAGCGGATCTGGTGAAGATCTCATCTTCGAGGTTACCTCTGAGGAAAGACCTTCTACTTCAGGGTCCCTTCCTCCATCTAAATCTAGATTCTCTGAAGTTTACAGCTTGTAGATTGAACGCCTAGTTTTGACTAGATGTGGTTTTTCTGAGGCGTTCATTGATACCATGTTTCAGGCTCGTAAACCTGTTACTTGCAAGATTTACCATAAAGTATGGCGTAAATAGCTTTATTGCTGCGAATCTAAGGGTTTCTCCTGGAGCCGGGGGAGGATTCCCCGCATTTTATCCTTTCTTCAGGATGGCCTGGAGAAAGGTTTGTCAGTCAGTACTCTGAATGGTCAGATATCTGCACTGTCTATTCTTTTTCACAAACGTCTGACTGATTTGCCAGATGTTCAAGCTTTTGTTTAGGCCCTGGTCAGAATCAGGCCTGTGTTTAAATCTGTTGCTCCTCCTTTGAGTCTTAACCTTGTTCTTAAAGTTTTGCAGCAGACTCCGTTTGAGCCGATGCATTCTGTTGATAATAAATTGTTATCTTGGAAGTTGGAAGGTTTTGTTTTTTCTTGCTATTTCTTCCGCTCACAGAGTTTCTGAGCTTTCGGCTCTGCAGTGTGATTTCCCCATACCTTATTTTTCATGCAGATAAGGCGGTCCTTCGTACTGAGTTGGGTTTTCTACCTAAGGTTGTGTCGGATCGAAACATTAATCAGGAAATTGTTGTTCCTTCTTTGTATCCTAATTCTTCTTCCCATAAGGAATGTCTTTTGCATAACCTGGATATTGTGCTTGCTCTAAAATTTTACCTTCAAGCATCTAAAGATTTTCGGCAATCTTCTGCCCTGTTTGTTGTTTTCTCTGGCAAGCGTAAGGGTCAGAAGGCCACTTCTACTACCCTTTACCTCTGGTTAAGAAGTGTTATCTCTGGTTAAGAAGTGTTAAGATAGCTTATGATACAACTGGACAACAGCCTCCTAAGAGAATTACGGCTAATTCCACTAGGGCTGTCTCCTCGTCCTGGGCTTTCAAAAATGAAACTTCTGTGGAACAAATTTGCAAGGCAGCAACATGGTTCTCTTTGCATACTTTTTCCAAATTCTACAAATGTGATACTTATGCATCGGCTGAAGCTTCTTTTGGGAGAAAGGTTCTTCAAGCAGTGGTGCCTTCTGTTTAGGTCCTCCTGCCTTATTCTCCCTCCCTTTTCATTCTGTGTCCTCTAGTTTGGGTATTGATTCCCATTAGTAAATGGAATGAAGTTGTGGACTCTCTATGCCATAGGAAAGAAAACCAAAATTTATGCTTACCTGATAAATTTCTTTCATTCCGGGCATGGAGAGTCCACGACTCCGCCCTTTTTTTAGTTTAATTCAGCAGTTTTTAGAGTAAACCTCAGGCACCTCTATACCCTTGTGTTTCCTCTTTTTCCATTTTCCTTCAACTGAATGACTGGGGATTATGGGTAAGGGAAGTGACACTTAACAGCTCTGCTGGGGTGCTCTTTGCCTTCTCCTGCTGGCCAGGAGTTGAATATCCCACTAGTAATTGGAATGAAGTCGTGGAAAGAAATTTATCAGGTAAGCATAAATTTTGTTTTTGTTTGGGGGACTAGTATTTTTTTCTTCTTCTTGTCACTAGTAACATATTTATATGCATAAACCTTCAGAGATTAGGTAGTCTTTTTATTCAGAACAAATTAGTAACGTTCTTTGCTGGCTGGTCCTTTTTTTTTTATCTTTCATTGGTGCTCTATCGTGTTATTTTTCCAGAGTTTCTGTGATATTTGTTACATTTTTGCTCTTTATTGATTTTTGTGTGTGTGTCAACAGAGATTGAATTGTGAATCACATTTATATTGATGCAAACATTCCTAATTTTAAACATTTTGAATTTTAGTTTTTTCTGACAACCTGGATTCATCAAAATGCTCCATGCCTAGAGTTTTAACTGCTGATTTGCACCAAGAGAACCTAAAACCAGACATTAATGGCATTTTGCCTGTGGATGCCGTCTGTGAAAATAATGGGTTGTTGCATTTTTCCGTATCAAAGTATACAAAAGCCAATTCATCAGTAGGCAACAATATTGACTTCAATAAACAGACTAAAACAATTATTGGTCATGCTTCAGTGGAGGATACTCATATTCCCCGTCAAAATAGCATTTCATTTGTAAATATTGATTCTTTTGAGCCAGATAGCAGCGAAGGAGAAGAAACGGGTTGTCTTACTGATGATTTTTCATTAACAGAAAAAGCAGGTAAACTACGAAAGACTTTGGACAGCATGCTAACCGAACTAGAGAAAGAGGTTGAAACTCTTAATGACACATCTTATGACATGTCTAGCTTAAACCACACTTGTAATAATGACAATGTGTCACAGATGTGGCCTGTATGTTTAGCGAAACATTCCAATGTAGATCTAGGCACTATGCAAAACAGATCTGATTTGTCGGTTTTGGAGGATGAAGCCACAGAAATCTCCACACTGGGTCTTTGTGAACAAAAGAAAAATAAAATTGATGTGGCTCTAAAAAACACTGTAGGAAATTGTCACAGTATAAATACAGATATAAAAACAGACCAAAGGAATGTGACTGAACCTGTTGTGAGACCTAAAGTTAGAAAGCAAGATGAAAGGAAGGATACCACACACACTAGAAGTATTCCCTGGGAATCCCAAGTGAATGCTGAGAAGAACAATAAAGAGGAAATGACTCAGGATGATACGTTTTTTGATCCACTAAGTTTTGAAAGTGCTCAGAAGAAGGTTAAAAGCAATAACAAAGAATGGGATCATGCTTTTTTGCCAGATGATAAACCAGAAATGGAGGAAATATTTTGGGAGGATATTGATGTTTATGGCATGATGCTGTCCAGCTCTAATAAAGAGGATGACAGGTAGGAAATTAATCATTTTAGATTTATTGTTGCACTATTTGACAAACCTGTAAGATGATTTCATATTTGTTGCTTATTAAAGTAGGTTTTATGTTCTAAACCAGTTTGCATCAAAAACATTTGCAGTATTGTTGTAAAAATGTAAGCTTGACCCCTTACCCTTGACCTCAGTGCTCGTCTTCCACCTACATCCAGCCCTTTGCCTTATCCCACCACAAAATGGCAACTGTCATTATCAGCTGTTAAAAACCCATCCTATGTTTTACCAAAGTAGGATGCTGTTTATGTTTTCCATAGGATAATAAAAAGGGAGGCCCGTTTCACACTTTGAAAACCACTGCCCTAGAGTAGATACAGCACCACTTTTAACTGTTGCAATTCATCCACAGACATGGATTGTCACATCCCATACATATAATTCAATGAAAGAGTCTAGCAAGAATTTTTTTTATTTATATAATGAACCTTCATTTATCCATCTGGGTCTAACTTAAAAGGACAGACTGCTTCAGAATTTTTATTGTTTAAAACGATAGACAATCCTTTTATTACCCATCCCCAGTTTTACATAACCAACACAGTTCTATTAATATACTTTCTCCAACATTGGTGTGTCCGGTCTACGGTTTCATCCTTACTTGTGGAATATTCTCCACCCCTACAGGAAATGGCAAGGAGAGCACACAGCAAGAGCTGTCCATATAGTCCCCCCTCTGGCTCCGCCCCCAGTCATTCTCCTTGCCGCTCTGAACAAGTAGCATCTCCACGGAGATGGTAGGGAGTATGTGGTGTTAGTTGTAGTTTTTTATTCTTCTATCAAGAGTTTGTTATTTTAAAATAGTGCCGGTTTGTACTATTTACTCTAAAACAGAAAAGGATGAAGAGTTCTGTTTAAAGAGGAGTATGATTTTAGCAGCAGTAACTAAAATCAATTGCTGTTCCCACGCAGGACTGTTGAGCCTAGAGAGCTTCAGTTGGGGGGAACAGTTTGCAGACTTTTCTGCTCAAGGTATGATTAGTCATATTTCTAACAAGACATGTTAATGCTAGAAGACTGTCAGTTTTCCCTTTAGGGGTAAGTAAGCCATTTTCTTAGACTCAATAACAGATTAAGGCTTACAAATGGGCTAAACACTGGTTGACACTATTGTGGGCTAAATCGATTGTTTTATTTCATATTTTAATGGCATTTAGAGTGTTTGGTGCACTTAAAAGCACTTTTGGGAACTTTTTTTATCGCCTGGCATTTAGTTAGATGGCTATTTCTGTCAGAAAGGCCCCCTCACTCTGGTAATGCAGAGGAAGGAGGCCTGTTTTCGCGCCTCAATTGCGCAGTTTATTTCTATGGCAGTGCTTACAGCTTCATGTGAGGGTCCTGTGGCTTCAAGAAAAGGACTCAGGGAGGTTTATTTCAGTGCTGAATAACTCTCAGGGAAGGTAAAGAGCCGCAGCAAGGCTGTGGCAGTGATTGTAGTTTGCTAAAATGGTTAAATTGAACAAATAGCTCCGGTTTGCTCATTTTAAGGGTTAAAATCTTGAAACTTGGTGTGCAATACTTTCAGGGCATTAGGACTCTGGGGTAAAAATTTTGTAAAAATCGGACATTGCCTTCATTGTTTTTCACAATATCAGAAATAAAGTGTGTCTGTTTATTATTTAAAGGGACAGTAACGCTTTTCTTTAAAAACGCTTTTATTGCATTATTAGCCTGCCAATTTCTGTCTAACATATCTATACCTTCAGATGGCTTATGTTCTGTTTGTATGAAAGCCAAGGTGGTTCCCCCAATCAATGTTTGTGCAAATTGTGTCATAGCGTCCAAACAAAGTATGGACAGTACTGCCACATTGAATAAGATTGCCCAAGATGATTCTTCTAATGAAGGCAGTGGGGATAGTTCCTCATCCTCTCCTTCTGTGTCAACACCAGTTTTGCCTGCGCAGGCGATACCTAGTACATCTAGCGCGCCAATGCTTGTTACTATGCAACAGTTAACAGCAGTAATGGATAATTCTATAGCAAATCTGTTATCCAAACTGCCATCCTATCCTAGAAAGCGTGACAGCTCAGTTTTTTAAATACAGAAGATGAGCAGACTGGCGCTGAGGACAATTTATCAGTTATACCCTCACATCAATCTGAATTGGTAGTGAGGGAGGGCCTGTCTGAGGGGGAAATTTCTGTTTCAGGAATAGTTTCTCAGCAGGCAGACACTGATGTCGTAAAATTTAAATTTAAGTTAGAACATCTCGGTGCCCTACTTAAGGAGGTCCTAACTACTCTTGATGACTGTGATTCTTTGGTAATTCCAGAGAAATTGTGCAAGATGGACAAATTCTTAGAGGTCCTGGTGCACGCTGATGTCTTTCCGATACCCAAGCGGGTGGCGGATATAGTGACTAAGGAGTGGGAAAAGCCAGGTATACTTTTTGTTCCACCTCCTATATTCAAGAAAATGTTCCCCATTGTTGACCCCAGAAGGGACGCATGGCAAACGGTTCCTAAGGTTGAAGGGGCAGTGTCAACGTTAGCTAAGCGCACAACTATTCCTATTGAGGTCAGTTGCGCTTTTAAAGATCCTATGGATAAAAAAATTGGAAGGATTGCTAAAAAAGATATTTGTTCAGCAAAGTTTCCTGTTTCAACCAATCTCGTGCATTATTCCTGTCACATCGGCAGCGTATTTTTGGTTCGAGGAACTAGAAAAATCGCTCCAAAAAAGAGACTCCATATGATGAAGTCATGGACAGAATTCACGCACTAAAGTTGGCTAATTCCTTTATTTGGAATGCCGCTCTCCAATTGGCTAAGTTAAGCTGCGAAAAATTCAGGGGTTGCAATAGTGGCGCGCAGAGCGCTTTGGCTAAAATCCTGGTCGGCGGATGTGTCGTCCAGGAATAAATTGCTTAATATTCCTTTCAAGGGTAAGACCCTTTTCGGGCCGGAATTGAAAGAGATTATTTCAGATATTACTGGGGAAAAGGGACATGCCCTTCCACAGGATAGGCCTTTCAAGGCTAACAACACAACTCTTCCCAGCCTAAGCCAGCATGGAAACCATTACAAGGCTGGAACAAGGGTACACAGTCCAAGAAGCCTGCTGCTGCTACCAAGACAGCATGAAGGGGTAGCCCCCGATCCGGGACCGGATCTAGTAGGGGGCATTCTTCCTTCTTCGCTCACTCTTGGGCAAGAGACGTTCAGGATCCCTGGGCACTAGAAATAGTTTCTCAGGGGTATCTTCCAGAGTTCAAGGAACTTCCTCCAAGGGGAAGGTTCCACATGTCTCGCTTATCTTCAGACCAGATAAAGAGACAGGCATTCTTACATTGCGTAGGAGACCTATTATATATGGGAGTGATAAACCCAGTTCCAGCAGAAAACACGGAACAAGGTCTGGGTTTTTACTCAAACCTGTTTGTAGTTCCCAAAAAAGAGGGAACTTTCAGGCCAATTCTGGATCTAAAAATTCTAAACAAATTCCTCAGAGTTCCATCATTCAAAATGGAAACCATTCGGACAATTTTACCAACAATCCAGGAGGGTCAATATATGACTACCGTGGACTTAAAGGATGCGTGCTTGCATGTTCCTATCCACAAAATACATTATCAGTTCCTGAGGTTCGCCTTCATGGACAAACATTCCCAGAATTTTCACAGAAGTGCTAGGGTCCCTTCTAGCGGTATTAAGACCAAGGGGCATTGCTGTAGCACCTTACCTAGACGGCATTCTAATCCAAGCGTCGTCTCCTTCCAAAGCAAAGGCTCATACAGACACTGTTCTAGCCTTTCTCAGATCTCACGGATGGAAGGTGAACGTAGAAAAGAGTTCCCTGTCTCCGTCAACAAGAGTTCCCTTTTTGGGAACAATAATAGATTCTTTAGAGATGAGGATATTCCTGACAGAGGTCAGAAAGTCAAAGCTTCTAAACGTTTGTCAAGTTCTTCACTCTATTCTTCAGCCTTCCATAGCTCAGTGCATGGAAGTAGTAGGATTAATGGTTGCAGCAATGGACATAGTTCTTTTTGCTAGAATTCATCTAAGACCATTACAATCAGTGGAATGGGGACTATGCAGACTTGTCTCCCCAGATTCAAGTAGACCAGGTAACCAGGGATTCTCTCCGCTGGTGCTTGTCTCACGATCACCTGTCTCAGGGAATGAGTTTCCGCAGACCAGAATGGGTCATTGTCACGACCGACGCCAGTCTCTTAGGCTGGGGTGCGGTCTGGGACTCTCTGAAAGCTCAAGGTCTATGGTCTCGAGAAGAGTCTCTTCTACCGATAAACATTTTAGAACTGAGAGCGATATTCAATTCGCTCCTGGCGTGGCCTCACCTAGCAAAGGCCAAATTCCTAAGGTTCCAGTCGGACAACATGACGACTGTAGCGTACATCAATCATCAGAGGGAACAAAAGTTCCTTAGCGATGAGAGAGGTATCCAAGATCATCAAATGGGCGGAGGATCACTCCTGCCACTTATCTGCAATTCACATCCCAGGTGTGGACAATTGGGAGGCGGATTATTTGAGTCGTCAGACTTTTCATCCGGGGGAGTGGGGACTCCACCCAGAGGGTTTTGCCCAGTTGACTCAACTATGGGGCATTCCAGATATGGATCTGATGGCTTCTCGACAGAATGCAAAGGTTCTTCGATACGGGTCCAGATCCAGGGATCCCAAGGCAACACTGGTGGATGCATTAGTGGCGCCTTGGTAGTTCAACCTAGCTTATGTATTTCCACCGTTTCCTCTCCTTCCAAGGCTGGTAGCCAGGATCAAACAGGAGCAGGCCTCGGTGATTCTAATAGCCCCTGCGTGACCACGCAGGACTTGGTATGCAGACCTGGTGAATATGTCATCGGCTCCACCATGGAAGCTACCTTTGAGACAGGATCTTCTGTACAAGGTCCGTTCGAACATCCAAATCTAGTTTCTCTCCAACTGACTGCTTGGAAATTGAACGCTTGATTCTATCCAAGCGTGGGTTTTAAGATACGGTCATAGATACTCTGGTTCAAGCCAGAAAACCTGTTATTAGGAAGATTTACCATAAGATAAATATATCTGTTGGTGTGATTCCAAGGGATTCCCTTGGAGTAAAATTAAAATTCCTAGGATACTTTCCTTTCTCTAAGAAGGTCTGGATAAAGGTTTGTCAGCTAGTTCCTTAAGGGAACAGATGTCTGCTCTGTCTGTTTTGTTACACAGACGTCTGGCAGCAGTGCCAGATGTACAGGCGTTTGTACAGGCGTTAGTTAGAATCAGCCTGTTTACAGACCCATGACTCCTCCTTGGAGTCTACATTTAGTTTTTCAGTTCTTCAGGGGGTTCCGTTTGAACACATGCATTCCATAGATATTAAGTTACTATCTTGGAAAGTTCTGTTTTTGGTTGCTATTTCTTCTGCGAGAAGAGTTTCTGAATTATCTGCTTTGCAGTGTACTTCTCCCTATCTGATTTTCCATACAGATAAGGTTGTTTTACGTACCAAGCCTGGTTTTCTTCCAAGGGTTGTTTCTAACAGGAATGTTAACCAGGAAATTGTTGTTCCTTCCCTGTGTCCTAATCCAGTTTCAAAGAAGGAACGTTTGTTACACAATCTAGATGTGGTCCATGCTTTAAAATTCTATTTAGAAGCAACAAAGGATTTCAGACAGACATCATCCTTGTTTGTCGTGTATTATGGTAAGAGGAGTGGGCAGAAAGCTACTGCTACATCTCTTTCTTTTTTGCTGAAAAGCATCATCTGATTGGCTTATGAGACCGGACGGCAGCCTCCTGAATGAATTACAGCTCATTCTACTAGAGCTGTGGCTTCCACATGGGCCTTCAAGAACGAGGTTTCTGTTGATCAGATCTGTAAGGCAGCGACTTGGTCTTCTCTGCATACTTTTGCTAAAATTTTACAAATTCGATACTTATGCTTCTTCGGAGGCTATTTTTGGGAGAAAGGTTTTGCAAGCCGTGGTGCCTTCCGTTTAGGTAACCCGATTTGCTCCCTCCCTTCATCCGTGTCCTAAAGCTTTGGTATTGGTTCCCACAAGTAAGGATGAAACCGTGGACCGGACACACCAATGTTGGAGAAAACAGAATTTATGTTTACCTGATAAATTTCTTTCTCCAACGGTGTGTCCGGTCCACGGCCCGCCCTGGTTTTTTAATCAGGTTTGAAAAATGTCTTTCTTTATACACTACAGTCACCACGGCACCCTATAGTTTCTCCTTTTTCTCCTAACCGTCGGTCGAATGACTGGGGGGCGGAGCCAGAGGGGGTTCTATATGGACAGCTCTTGCTGTGTGCTCTCCTTGCCATTTCCTGTAGGGGAGGAGAATATCCCACACGTAAGGATGAAACCGTGGACCGGACACACCGTTGGAGAAAGAAATTTATCAGGTAAACATAAATTCTGTTTTTTTACATCTGTGATTATCTTGTATCTAACCTCTGCAGACTGCCTCCTTATTTTAGTTCTTTTGACAGACTTGCATTGTATCCAATCAGTTCCCACTCATAAGTAACTCTACTGGTGTGAACACAATGCTATCTAAATGGCACACATGAACTAACGCTCTCGAGCTGTGAAAAACTGTCATGCTTTGAGATAAGAGGCGGCCTTAGAAATTAGCATATGAGCATACCTAGGTGTAGCTTTCAACTAAGAATACCAAGAGTACAAAGTAAATTTGATGATAAAAGTGAATTGGAAATTTAAAATTGCGAGCCCTTTCTGAATCATGAAAGTTTAATTTTGACTAGACTGTGTCACTGTGCCTTTAAACATTTTTCTTGGAATAAACAGAGCTTCTGCCATCTCTGTCTATGGGCCTTGAATATATTTATATAAAGTAATCATGTCACCTCTCAAGCACCTTTTTTTCTAGAGAAAACAGACCCAGTTTGGCTAACCTCTCCTCATATCTTAAATTATCCATTCCCCTTATTAGCTTTGTGGCCCTTCTCTGAAATTTTGCAAGGTCTGTAATGTCTTTTTTTTTAAGATTGGTCCTCAGAACTGCACTCCATACTCAAGGTGAGGTCTTACCAGGGAGTTATATAGTGACAGAATTATACTTTCCTCCCTTGAATCAATGCCTCTTTTAATACATGATAGTATCTTATTAGCCTTAGAAGCCGCTGCCCTGCATTGTGCACCCATCTTTACGGCTAGATTTAGAGTTTTGTCGGTAACGACCCGCGTAGCTAACGCTGGCTTTTTTTTCCCCGCACCTTTTAAATACCGCTGGTATTTAGAGTTCACAGAAGGGCTGCGTTAGGCTCCAAAAAGGGAGCGTATAGCATAATTTACCGCCACTGCAACTCTCAATACCAGCGGTGCTTACGGACGCGGCCATCTTAAAAAACGTGCTCGTGCACGTTTCCCCCATAGGAAACAATGGAGCAGTTTGAGCTGAAAAAAAACCTAACACCTGCAAAAAAGCAGCGTTCAGCTCCTAACGCAGCCCCATTGTTTCCTATGGGGAAACACTTCCTAAGTCTGCACCTAATCTGCCGCCCCTGCTATCGCTGACCCCTGCATATTTTTTTTAATCCCTAATCTGCCACTCCGTACACCGCCGCAACCTACATTATCCCTATGTACCCCTAATCTGCTTCCCCTAACACCGCCGACCCCTATATTATATTTATTAACCCCTAATCTGACGCCCCCAACGTCGCCGCTTCCTACCTACAATTATTAACCTCTAATCTGCCGACCGGACATTACCGCTACTATATTAAAGTTATTAACCCCTAATCCGCCTCACTCCCGCCTCAATAACCCTATAATAAATAGTATTAACCCCTAATCTGCCCTCCCTAACATCACCGACACCTAACTTCAAGTATTAACCCCTAATATGCCGACCGGACCTCACCGCTACTCTATTAAATTTATTAACCCCTAAAGCTAAGTCTAACCCTAACACCAACACCCCCCCTAAGTTAAATATTAAATTAAAAGATTAATTTAATTTATCTAACAAAATAAATTAACTCTTATTAAATAAATTAATCCGATTTAAAGCTAAATACTTACCTGTAAAATAAATCCTAATATAGCTACAATATAAATTATAATTATATTGTAGCTATTTTAGGATTAATATTTATTTTACAGGCAACTTTGTATTTATTTTAACCAGGTACAATAGCTATTAAATAGTTAATAACTATTTAATAGCTACCTAGTTAAAATAATTACAAAATTACCTGTAAAATAAATCCTAACCTAAGTTACAATTAAACCTAACACTACACTATCAATACATTAATTAAATACAATACCTACAAATAAATACAATTAAATAAACTAACTAAAGTACAAAAAATAAAAAAGAACTAAGTTACAAAAAATAAAAAAATATTTACAAACATTAGAAAAATATTACAACAATTTTAAACTAATTACACCTACTCTAAGCCCCCTAATAAAATAACAAAGCCCCCCAAAATAAAAAAATGCCCTACCCTATTCTAAAATTAAAATAGAAAAGCTCTTTTACCTTACCAGCCCTTAAAAGGGCCTTTTGCGGGGCATGCCCCAAAGAATTCAGCTCTTTTGCCTGGAAAAAAAAACATACAATACCCCCCCCCAACATTACAACCCACCACCCACATACCCCTAATCTAACCCAAACCCCCCTTAAATAAACCTAACACTAAGCCCCTGAAGATCTCCCTACCTTATCTTCACCACGCCGGGTATCACCGATCCGTCCAGGCTCCGATGTCTTGATGCAAGCCCAAGCGGGGGCTGAAGACGTCCATCCTCCGGCTGAAGTCTTGATCCAAGCCCAAGCGGGGGCTGAAGACGTCCATCCTCCGGCTGAAGTTTTGATCCAAGCGGCGGCTGAAGAAGTCCATCATCGGGCAGAAGTCTTCATCCTATCCGGGCAGAAGAGGAGATCCGGACCGGTAGACATCTTCATCCAAGCGGCATCTTCTATCTTCTTCCATCCGATGACGAGCGGCTCCATCTTCAAGACCTCCGGCGCGGATCCATCCTCTTCTTCCGACGACTAGACGACGAATGAAGGTTCCTTTAAGGGACGTCATCCAAGATGGCGTTCCTCGAATTCCGATTGGCTGATAGGATTCTAGCCAATCGGAATTAAGGTAGGAAAATTCTGATTGGCTGATGGAATCAGCCAATCAGATTCAAGTTCAATCCGATTGGCTGATCCAATCAGCCAATCATATTGATCTCGCATTCTATTGGCTGTTCCGATCAGCCAATATAATGCGAGCGCAATATGATTGGATCAGCCAATCGGATTGAACTTGAATCTGATTGGCTGATTCTATCAGCCAATCAGAATTTTCCTACCTTAATTCCGATTGGCTGATAGAATCCTATCAGCCAATCGGAATTTGAGGGACGCCATCTTGGATGACGTCCCTTAAAGGAACCTTCATTCGTCGTCTAGTCGTCGGAAGAAGAGGATGGATCTGCGCCGGAGGTCTTGAAGATGGAGCCGCTCGTCATCGGATGGAAGAAGATAGAAGATGCCGCTTGGATGAAGATGTCTACCCGTCCGGATCTCCTCTTCTGCCCGGATAGGATGAAGACCTCTGCCCGATGATTGACTTCTTCAGCCGCCGCTTGGATCAAGACTTCAGCCGGAGGATGGACGTCTTCAGCCCCCGCTTGGGCTTGGATCAGGACATCGGAGCCTGGACGAATCGGTGATACCCGGTGTGGTGAAGATAAGGTAGGAAGATCTTCAGGGGCTTAGTGTTTATTTAAGGGGGGTTTGGGTTAGATTAGGGGTATGTGGGTGGTGGGTTGTAATGTTGGGGGGGTGGTATTGTATGTTTTTTTTTCCAGGCAAAAGAGCTGAATTCTTTGGGGCATGCCCCGCAAAAGGCCCTTTTAAGGGCTGGTAAGGTAAAAGAGCTTTTCTATTTTTTTTTTTTTTTTCAAAATGTTTTTTTATTGAGGGTTTAGTACAATAAACAAAGAACATATATTGCCTTTGGACAACAAAAAGAAATAAGATTAATATTAAACAACATATATAACAACATTTGTAAGATTTAGCATATATAGGCAGATGAAACCTCGTTTTTTTGTGTATTAGCATGCGAAACTGACCTAGTGAAGACTCATTCGAAAAGCCAAGTCGCCAATTATTATAGCAACTAACTCATGGTCAGATAGATAGCTCTTAATGAGCTACAATTATAGAAGAGGTGAGTACACACGTTATGGGGGGGGGGGGGCGAATTAAAATGAGGTGGGGGAATCGGGGATTCGGGGGGACGGAGCCATAAAGATACACTCTTATATTCAGTACAGTAAGGTAGGTTGTAGCAAGCTTAACTCTGTAGTATCCTTGAGGACCGCGCAACCAGTCAAAATCTATAATATAATTAATTAAACCTTAGCAGGCTAATGCCCGCTCATTATGTTAGCCAGATTAAAAATGTAAACTAGGGCATACTAATGATTAGTCTGTAATTGCAGCAGAATAGTCTCTGATATAGCTCAGCGGATAAGAGAACAGCATTAAACAATCAATTTGTTTTTAAGTAGTTAACACACCGTGCCCATAAACTCAAATAGATGTAGCAATAAAAACAAGAGAACATTAACACTGTACAGTTTCAGTAAGCGTTATATATGTAGACTAAGCACTCATAATGAAGGTATGTAATACTATACCCATAATACAGTTAATAAAAGAAATTCAAGTTGATAAGTTGACATATCTGTTATAACTCCATTGGTAAGAGATCTAACTTAGTGAAGCTTAAGTGTCTGGCTATTACTGGATAATGATCGATTCAGCAAGGTGCTCAAAGCCAATGTTAGCTATGTAGGAGTACTGTGTCAACGTTAGGACAGGCAGCTTTAATAAAAAATATAGCCTTGCAATATTATGTCTAAGATTACACGGGCCCATGGCTGAGCATTATGCGCCTATCTCCATACTCATAGGCATATGTCTATGCAACTTATTCATTGCTTCATGACTTGAGACCATGGAAATATACTCAAAAAATAATGCAAAGCTAAACACGCCTATCTATAGCCAAATAGTAGAGTCTCATAGTATAATAATACAATAGTACAGTACGGAGCGGTGTGATACCAAATGTAATCTGCTATTCTAGAGCTGCAATGCTTAAAGAGACTAAGCTATAGCACACTTAAGGTATATTACATTAAAAAAAAAATAACAATGTTATCATGCTACAATAAACAGCAGCATAGATAAATACTAGGACCCTAGATTAGTATAGGGAGAACATTCAAAAATAATGTCTGATATGCAATAGGGTTACAGTCCAAGGTGGGCTATGTATACATAACAGATTTTAATATGTCCTGTGAATTATGACAACATACTAAAAAGTATAACAAGCAAATTATGGAGTTCTCCAGAGGCCCAGAAATAGATGCGTAGGCTGGGTTAGAAAGCAGGATAGTAACTAAGAACCTTTTATCGATGAGCTTAATAAAACATAAGTATACAAAACATGTTGAACATTTATAATATCAAACATTGTCATTCTCTTTGCCTGTGTTAGTGATAGAAAGAGGTAAAGTGAGGTGTTAGTTTAGATTCTTCAATCAAGAGTTTATTATTTTTAAATGGTGCCAGTGTGTACTATTTTACTTTTAAAGCTATGGGATCTGTACAGATTCAAATCAAGTTTTTTTTCTGTGACTGCCAGACTGTGTGCTGCCCTGCTGAATATGGTCTTAGCAGATTTTATCTAAGACCCAGTTTGTTCCCACAGATTCCTGGAGGAGAAGAAGGATCTCTTGCAGTGTGGGACAAGTCATGCTGTTTCTCAGCATTGAGGTATGTACAGTCTATTTCTTTCTGTGACACCTAGTACCTCAGAAAGGATTGTTGTTTCCCTCTGTAAGCTGGCCTATGTCTGTGTCCTACTATACATGGGTCTGGAGGGCTGTTTTCATTATTGGGCATGTTCATTGAGGCATAATGTATATCTGGGGTGTTTTTAGTATGGAAAGATTCACACTATTTCACCCTTACACGTTTGTGCTGACGCTGGGGACTTTATTTGAGTATTACACTCTGGATATCACTGCTCTATTATACTTCCGGCAGGGGTTTGCCACAACGGACCGGGAGTTGTTAGTTTGTATGAGGGGACTGGCTTACTTAATGTTGTGCACTTTTATTAGGTGTAACATTTATCCCGGCAGCTCCATTTTGTTTTTTTCTATACTCTGTACTGAGCCGTCCGGGAGTTTCGTTCTGGTACGCCCACGATGGGCAGAGCACTTTTTTGCGCGCTGGGAGAAGCCGCGCAGTGCCTTCCTGGGAGTTGGATAGTATACTTGACCGGTGTTTGTCTGGACCGCATGGGTGGTGGAACACCAGCGGTTTAGACACTCTGCTGTTCGGCTTGTCGTTTGTCTCTGGAAAGGGGAGCAGGTAGGTGCCGCAGCAGAGCTGTGGCGAGGGGATTGATTTTAAAGTGTGCAGTTAATATTCCAAATTAGTTAACTTGCTGGGATACGTATAAACACTCCATTTTTTTCTCCAAAGCCACAGTTATAAAGAGTTTTCTGTACAGTGTGCTGAGCAAAAGATTTTTATTTTTTAAAGGCATAGTTGTTTTTTATTTTGCAACGGTTTTGTATGTAAAAAGTGTATTACATATCTGAATACCATTTTGTTTTTACTATGGATGATCTTAATGCCAGTACTTGTTCCATGTGTTTAAATGCCAATGTGGAACCCCCGGTTACTTTTTGCCCCTCATGCACTGAGAGGGCATTGCAATGTAAAGAGCAGATTTTCTTTAACAAGGATATATCTAAGGAGGTTTCTCAGACTGATGAGACTCAGGGTATGCCGCTACTTTCTCCTCAAGCGTCACAGCCCTTAAGGCCCACTCAAGCAACGCCATTTCTTCAACTGCGTCCACCTCATTCACTCTGCAGGATATGGCTGCAGTTATATCATCCACTCTTACATAAGTTTTATCTAAATTGCTAGTTTTACAAGGCAAAGGACAGAGGCCCATGTGGTCCCTGAGACTTCCGATGCTTTCATGGCTATCTCCGATATACCTTCCCAGGGCTCTGAATTGGGGGGGGGGTAGGGTGGCCCTGTCTGAGGGGGAACTGTCTGACTCAGGAAGTGCTTTACCCCCGACAGATTCGGACGTCATGTCCTTCAGATTTAAGCTTGAATGCTTACGCCTTTTGCTGCGAGAGGTTTAGATGACTCTGGACAACTGTGACTCTATTGTTTTCCCACCAGAGAAATTGAGTAAGATGGACAGATACTTAGAGGTCCTTTCTTATTCTGATGTTTTTCCTGATCCTAAGAGAATTTTGGAAATTGTTACTCGGGAATGGGAAAGACCGGGTATCCCGTTCTCTCCTTCCCCTATTTTTAGGAAGATGTACCCTATAGCTGACACCGTTTGGGACTCTTGGCAAACGATCCCTAAGGTGGAGGGAGCTATCTCTACCTTGGCTAAGCGTACGACTATCCCTATTGAGGACAGTTGTGCTTTCAAAGACTATATGGTTATAATTTTAATCATGGTTGAGGTAATAGTTGTAATTATATATATATAAGAAACCTATTCAAAATCAATATACCATACATTCTCCTTTAAATAGCTTCTTACTAATGCTTTAACGGAAATGACTAACATAATTACAACAGTGAGTTAAATTAAACATTCAGGATCAGAAATTATTTTTTAAGATCCAACAGATTTATTATGTTAGTAATCGCTCCAAAAATTAGGAAATAAATAATAAAAATAAGAAATAAAAAACTTTGAGATACGTTAGAAATCCTATGTTAATATGTGTAGAATATTTGTAACTTTGTTGCCTATTATATATGTTTTTAAAGTATACATGTGTATTACACCATATTATCAATGCAGTTTGTAAAGGTCATTGAAACTTCTAACAGCATTGTTAAGGGTTAAATGTGAGAGGTTTAAATATTCACAGGGAAAGCAGCTGTGTATCCCTGATGAAGTGCTTGTTGTAAAGCAGGAAACGCGTCGGATGCAGCACCTGTGTGCTGAGGTTGTATGCATAACAAAAGTATGCCTTCTATAACTGAAACTTTTAACTAAATTTTCAATAAATATTTAATTTTACAATTAACATTGGTACAGCCTGCAAATTTCTTTCCAAACCCCTTTACTTGGACTGCTTTCAAAGACCCTATGGATAAAAAGTTGGAGGGTCTTCTAAAAAAGCTATAATATTCATTAAGGTTTTCTATTACAACCAACGGCCTGCATTGTAACAGTCACAACTGCGGCTGCCTTCTGGTTTGAAGCCCTAGAAGAGTCTCTGAAGACTGAGACTTCTTTAGAGGAAATAATGGATAGAATAAAGACACTTAAGCTGGCTAATTCTTTTATTACGGATGCCACCTTTCAGATCGCCAAATTGGCGGCTAAGAATTCAGGTTTTTCCATTTTAGCGCGCAGAGCCTTATGGTTAAAATCTTGGTCTGCGGATGTGTCTTCTAAATCAAAGCTTTTGGCTATCCCTTTCAAGGGAAAGACCCTATTCGGGCCTGATTTGAAAGAAATAATTTCTGATATTATGGGAGGTAAGGGTAATCTCCTCCCTCAAGACAAAACATCCAAGCAAAGGGGACGACAGAGTAATTTTCGTTCCTCTGCCACTAAACAGGAAGGAAACTATTCTCAAGCCAAAGCCACCTGGAGACCTAACCAGGCTTGGAACAAGGGTAAAAAAAACAAAAAGCCCGCTGCTGCTCCCAAGACAGCATGAAGGAGCGCCCCCCTGATCTGGGACTGGATCTAGTAGGGGGCAGACTTTCTCTCTTTGTCCAGGCTTGGATAAGAGACGTTCAGGATCCCTGGACACTAGAAATCGTGTCTTAAGGGTATCAAAGTTCAAAAATTCCTTCCCAAGTGGAAGGTTCCTGCTTTCACGATTTCCTGTAGACCAGATAAAAAGAGAGGCATTCTTACGTTGTGTAAAAGACCTCTCCACTATGGGAGTAATTTGTCCTGTTTCAATACAGGAACAGGGGTTTTACTCGAATCTTTTTGTGGTTCCCAAAAAAGAGGGACAGTTCCGACCCATTTTAGATCTCAAGAGTCTAAACAGGTTTCTCAGAGTTCCATCCTTCAAGATGGAGACTATTCGGGCAATTATTTTATTGATCCAGAAGGGTCAATATATTACTACCATGGACTTAAAGGATGCATATCTTCATATTCCTATCCACAGAGATCATCATCAGCTTCTGAGGTTTGCCTTCCTGGACATACATATTCAGTTTGTGGCCCTTCCTTTCGGGTTGGCCATGGCACCCAGGATCTTCACAAAGGTTCCAGGGTCTCTGCTGGCGGTTCTCAGGCCGCGGGGCATTGCATTGGCGCCTTATCTGTACGATATTCTAATCCAGGCGTCGTCTTATCAGCTGACAAAATCTCATACCGACATTGTTCTATCCTTTCTAAGGACTCACGGGTGGAAGGTGAATCTAGAAAAGAGTTCACTAATTCCACAGACAAGGGTTCCTTTCCTAGGAACTCTAATAGACTCTATATTTATGAAAATCTTTTTGACGGAAGTCAGAAAGTTAAAGATTCTGAATACATGCCGATCCCTTCAGTCCAATCCTCGGCCATCAGTGGCTCAGTGCATGGAGGTAATTGGATTGATGGTGCCGGCAATGGACATCATTCCGTTTGCTCGTTTTCATCTCAGGCCTCGACAGCTGAGCATGCTCAGGCAGTGGAATGAAGATTATGCAAATTTGTCTCCTCAGATAGATCTGGATCAGGAGACAAGAGACTCTCTTCTTTGGTGGTTGTCGCCGGATCATCTGTCCCAAGGGACGTGCTTCCGCAGACCCTCATGGGTGATAGTGACAACGGACACCAGTCTTCTAGGTTGGGGTGCAGTCTGGAATTCTCTGAAGGCTCAGGGTGTGTGGACTCGGTCGGAGTCTCTGCTTGCAATCAATATTCTGGAGTTGAGAGCAATATTCAGTGTGCTTCAGGCTTGGCCTAAGTTGATTTCGGCCAAATTCATACGATTTCAGTCGGACAACATCACGACTGTGGCTTACATCAATCATCAGAGAGGAACAAGGAGTTCCTTAGCGATGACAGAAGTATCCAAGATAATTCGGTGGGCGGAGGCTCACTCTTGTTATCTGTCAGCAATCTGCATCCCAGGAGTGGACAACTGTGAGGCGGATTTTTTGAGCAGACAGACGTTTCATCCGGGGGAATGGGAACTCCATCCGGAGGTCTTTGCCAACCTGATTCTCAGATGGGGCAGACTGGAGCTGGATCTTATGGCATCTCGTCAGAATGCCAAGCTTCCGAGATACGGATCCAGATCCAGGGATCCTCAGGCAGAACTGATAGATGCCTTGGCAGTTCAACCTAGCTTATGTGTTTCCACCGTTTGCTCTCCTTCCCCGGGTGATTGCTCGGATCAAACAGGAGAGGGCCTCTGTGATTCTCATCGCTCCTGCGTGGCCTCGCAGGACTTGGTATGCCGATCTGGTGGACATGTCCTCTCTGCTACCGTGGAAGCTTCCATTGAGGCAGGACCTTCTCATTCAGGGACCCTTCCATCATCCGAATCTAATTTCTCTGCAGCTGACTGCTTGGAGATTGAACGCTTGATTTTATCTAAGCGAGGGTTCTCTGACTCGGCCATTGATACCTTGATGCAGGCACGTAAGCCTGTTACTAGAAAGATTTACCATAAGATATGGCGTAAATATCTTTATTGGTGCGAATCCAAGGGTTACTCATGGAATAAGATTAGGATTCCTAGGATTTTTTCCTTTCTCCAAGAAGGATTGGAGAAGGGGTTATCAGCAAGTTCCTTAAAGGGACAGATTTCTGCTTTATCTATTTTGCTACACAAACGTCTGGCAGATGTTCCGGATGTTCAATCTTTTTGTAAGGCTCTGACTAGGATCAGGCCTGTGTTTAGACCTATTGCTCCTCCTTGGAGTTTGAATTTAGTTCTTAAGGCTCTTCAAGGGGTTCCATTTGAACCTATGCATTCCATAGATATTAAGTTGTTATCTTGGAAAGTTTTATTTGTGGTTGCTATTTATTCTGCTTGCAAAGTTTCTGAGCTTTTGGCTCTACAATGTAATTCTCATTACCTTATTTTTCATTCTGATAAGGTAGAGTTACGTACCAAACCTGGTTTTCTTCCTAAGGTTGTTTCCAACAAAAATATTAATCAGGAATTTATTGTTACTTCATTGTGTCCCAATCCTTCTTCTAAGAAGGAGCGCCTGTTACATAACTTGGACGTGGTCCGTGCCCTGAAGTTTTACTTGCAGGCGACTAAAGAATTTCGTCAATCATTTTCATTATTTGTTGGGTTTTTTTTCCGGAAAATTAGGGGACAGAAAGCTACGGCTACCTCCCTTTCTTTTTGGCTGAAGAGTATCATCCGTTTTTGCATATGAAACTGCTGGACAGCAGCCTCCTGAAAGAATTACGGCTCATTCTACTAGGGCCGTGGCTTCCTCATGGGCATTTAAAAATGATGCTTCTGTTGAACAGATTTGGAAGGCTGCAACTTGGTTGTCTCTTCACACTTTTTCCAAATTTTACAAATTTGATACTTTTGCCTCGTCCAAGGCTGTTTTTGGGAGAAAGGTTCTTCAAGCAGTGCTGCCTTCGGTTTAGGTTCCTGTCTTGTCCCTCCCTTTCATCCGTATCCTATAGCTTTGGTATTGTATCCCATAAGTAAGGATGAAATCCGTGGACTCGTCATATCTTGTAAAAGAAAAGGAAATTTATGCTTACCTGATAAATTTATTTCTTTTACGATATGACAAGTCCACGGCCCATCCTGTCATTTTCTAAGACAGGTCTTTATTTTTTTTAAACTTCAGTCACCTCTGCACCTTGGCTTTTCCTTTCTCTTCCTAACTTGGGTTGAATGACTGGAGTGGGAGGGAAGGGAGGAGCTATATATATATACAGCTCTGCTGTGGTGCTCTTTGTCTCCTCCTGCTGACTAGGAGGCGATATCCCATAAGTACCCCAGGACATACTTGAAAACAAGAGAAATCTCAATTTATCTTTCCTGGTAAAATATTTTATAAATAAATAAAATAAGTAAGGATGAAATCCGTGGACTCGTCATATCGTAAAATAAATAAATTTATCAGGTAAGTATAAATTTCCTTTTTATCTCATAATCTTGTTTACACGAATATACTTATATATATCCCTTATAATCTCTTCAAAGTATATTTCCCACCATTAATGTCATACTAACTGGTCTATAGCTTTCCGGGTCAGCCCTGCTTCCCTTTTTGAAGAGTAACACAACATCAACTTTACGCCAATCCTGAGGTACTTTGCCTGAGGAAAGTCTTGAAAAATTAAGAGTAGAGGTTTGTCTATAGCAGTGCTAAGTTCCAGCAAAACCTTTGGGTGTATCCCATCTGGGCCTGGAGTGTTGTTTTTTTTTTATATATTTTTATTGAGGCTTCAGAAAAACAGAACCAAAAACATATTTTTACAGACAATGTGAGGTGATACATATGGAAAAAGGATTACACAAGACAAAACAGTGTCACCTATACCAGAACACAACCTCATGTTCCTGTTTAGGAATTCCCCAATGGACAAGAGGCCACTCATGGACCTTGATGTATTCTTTTGATTTAGGAAAGGGAAGCTAATGAAATTAAAAAGGCCACTGTTGGGCCATAGTGCTATTTTACAAAATTAGCAATGAAGTGAATGTTAACGGGTCACTTTTGGACCTGAGCAATAAATAACTTTAAAAACTAGGCATATCTGAAATACATCAAAAGCTAAGATAAGATTATATGTAGTATACAATATTTCCACTTGTCAGAGGATCACCCTTGCATCAAACTTTACTAATACGACTTACAGAGAGAAAGTTAGTGAAACTTAATGACCCTTATGTCTTTGGAGATACAATATCATACCTACAGGTATCTTAAAAATATGGCATACTACTGAACATACAAGATATCACACGGCAAGTATTAACGCTAGCGTTATCTGGTGAGTAAGAAATCATGTTGGGGATAACTATATACATTAACATTATACTTGCATTTTGAATATATCTGGAATAGGTAAGATATAACCCTAGAAGCATAACTGCTGCTAGACATGGGCGTGCAATAAATGTGGCAACCAAATTAACTAAATTAGTAAATCTTTAGTGGGGCAAACATGTCATAGTATGAACAGACATTTATACCGTTTTATAAAGTATGTAGTTACCTCTGCATATGTAAATAGAAACATACTGCCGTTTTGGTCTATAATAGTGAACTGTAGTAGACTGACTAGCAAGTTTTTGGTTGTATTATATGGATAAAAAAATATATATATGCAGTCCCGGCCGGAGACAGCATACTATCCTCCGCGTAGGATATTCATACAACCTTAAAATATAACGTAACTACATGTATAAGTGTTACATAAGAAAATAAAGACCTGGCGATGACATGTATATTATAGTTTGTAATACTATTGCCCAGTATACAATAGGAATACATGGAAAGATAAATAGAAACAGATTAACTATTAATCTCAGTTATGACAAGATTATGTCAAACTATTAAGCAGATTCAGTGTTCAGCTAGAGACCATAATATAATTGTAAACTGAATAATAAGGTTCTCACTAATGCCTATGTAGGGAGTCTAAAAAGGTAATACAATTTCTTATTATACTAACTAAGCCCTGTGTTAAATTCTGACTATGTACAACCTTTTTTAACTAGGCAGATAAGGCAATTACTCAGTATTTAAGACCTTTTTTCTTCTGTTAAGTGTGATCAGTCCACGGGTCATCATTACTTCTGGGATATTACTCCTCCCCAACAGGAAGTGCAAGAGGATTCACCCAGCAGAGCTGCATATAGCTCCTCCCCTCTACGTCACTCCCAGTCATTCTCTTGCACCCAACGACTAGATAGGATGTGTGAGAGGACTATGGTGATTATACTTAGTTTTATATCTTCAATCAAAAGTTTGTTATTTTAAAATAGCACCGGAGTGTGTTATTATCTCTCTGGCAGAGTTTGAAGAAGAATCTACCAGAGTTTTTGTTATGATTTTAGCCGGAGTAGTTAAGATCATATTGCTGTTTCTCGGCCATCTGAGGAGAGGTAAACTTCAGATCAGGGGACAGCGGGCAGATGAATCTGCATAGAGGTATGTAGCAGTTTTTATTTTCTGACAATGGAATTGATGAGAAAATCCTGCCATACCGATATAATGTCATGTATGTATACTTCACTAGAATTACACTGTAAGAAATACATAAAGCTGTTTAATAACTAGAGATTATGTTTAACGTTTTTGCTGGAATGTAAAATCGTTTTCATTTGCTGAGGTACTGAGTGAATAAATGTTTGGGCACTATTTTTCCACTTGGCAGTTGCTTAATCTGTTTTCTGACAGTTTCTGTTCTCCCTCACTGCTGTGTGTGAGGGGGAGGGGCCGTTTTTTGGCGCTTTTACTATGCATCAAATATTTCAGTCAGCAACTCATTGTATTCCCTGCATGATCCGGTTCATCTCTACAGAGCTCAGGGGTCTTCAAAACTTATTTTGAGGGAGGTAATTTCTCTCAGCAGAGCTGTGAGAATTATAGTTTGACTGAGATAAAAAACGTTTATTCTGTAATTTGTTTCCTGCTTTCAGAATTTGTTATCTTTGCTAATGGGATTAAACCTTTGCTAAACTTGTGTTGTTTACAAGGATTGAGGCTATAACTGTTTCAATTTATTAATTTTCAACTGTCATAGATCTTCTGTGCTTCTTAAAGGCACAGTACGTTTTAATATTATTCTAATTGAATTGTATTTCCAAGTTGCAAGTTTATTTGCTAGTGTGTTAAACATGTCTGATTCAGAGGATGATACCTGTGTCATTTGTTGCAATGCCAAAGTGGAGCCCAATAGAAATTTATGTACTAACTGTATTGATGCTACTTTAAATAAAAATCAATCTGTACAAATTGAACAAATTTCACCAAACAACGAGGGGAGAGTTATGCCGACTAACTCGCCTCACGTGTCAGTACCTACATCTCCCGCTCAGAGGGAGGTGCGTGATATTGTAGCGCCGAGTACATCTGGGCGGCCATTACAAATCACATTACAGGATATGGCTACTGTTATGACTGAGGTTTTGGCTAAATTACCAGAACTAAGAGGTAAGCGTGATCACTCGGGGGTGAGAACAGAGTGCGCTGATAATATTAGGGCCATGTCAGACACTGCGTCACAGGTCGCAGAACATGAGGACGGAGAACTTCATTCTGTGGGTGACGGTTCTGATCCAAACAGACTGGATTCAGATATTTCAAATTTTAAATTTAAACTGGAAAACCTCCGTGTATTACTAGGGGAGGTGTTAGCGGCTCTGAATGATTGTAACACAGTTGCAATACCAGAGAAAATGTGTAGGTTGGATAAATATTTTGCGGTACCGACGAGTACTGAGGTTTTCTTTCATGTAATTAACAAGAGTCCATGAGCTAGTGACGTATGGGATATACATTCCTACCAGGAGGGGCAAAGTTTCCCAAACCTTAAAATGCCTATAAATACACCCCTCACCACACCCACAAATCAGTTTTACAAACTTTGCCTCCAAGGGAGGTGGTGAAGTAAGTTTGTGCTAGATTCTACGTTGATATGCGCTCCGCAGCAAGTTGGAGCCCGGTTTTCCTCTCAGCGTGCAGTGAATGTCAGAGGGATGTGAGGAGAGTATTGCCTATTGAATGCAGTGATCTCCTTCTACGGGGTCTATTTCATAAGGTTCTCTGTTATCGGTCGTAGAGATTCATCTCTTACCTCCCTTTTCAGATCGACGATATACTCTTATATTTACCATTTCCTCTACTGATTCTCGTTTCAGTACTGGTTTGGCTTTCTACAAACATGTAGATGAGTGTCCTGGGGTAAGTAAGTCTTATTTTCTGTGACACTCTAAGCTATGGTTGGGCACTTTATTTATAAAGTTCTAAATATATGTATTCAAACATTTATTTGCCTTGACTCAGAATGTTCAACTTTCCTTATTTCCAGACAGTCAGTTTCATATTTGGGATTATGCTTTAATTATCATATTTTTTCTTACCTCAAAAATTTGACTTTTTCCCTGTGGGCTGTTAGGCTCGCGGGGGCTGAAAATGCTTCATTTTATTGCGTCATTTTTGGCGCGGACTTTTTTGGCGCAAAAATTCATTTCCGTTTCCGGCGTCATACGTGTCGCCGGAAGTTGCGTCATTTTTTGACGTTATTTTGCGCCAAAAATGTCGGCGTTCCGGATGTTGCGTCATTTTTGGCGCAAAAAGCATTTAGGCGCCAAATAATGTGGGCGTCTTTTTTGGCGCCAAAAAATATGGGCGTCGCTTTTGTCTCCACATTATTTCAGTCTCATTTTTCATTTGCTTCTGGTTGCTAGAAGCTTGATGTTTGGCATTTTTTTCCCATTCCTGAAACTGTCTTATAAGGAATTTGATCTATTTTGCTTTATATGTTGTTTTTTCTCTTACATATTGCAAGATGTCTCACGTTGCATCTGAGCCAGAAGATACTACAGGAAAACCTCTGCCTGCTGGATCTACCAAAGCTAAGTGTATCTGCTGTAAACTTTTGGTAGCTATTCCTCCAGCTGTTGTTTGTATTAAATGTCATGACAAACTTGTTAATGCAGATAATATTTCCTTTAGTGATGTACCATTGCCTGTTGCAGTTCCCTCAACATCTAAGGTGCAGAATGTTCCTGATAACATAAGAGATTTTGTTTCTGAATCCATAAAGAAGGCTTTGTCTGTTATTTCTCCTTCTAGTAAACGTAAAAAGTCTTTTAAATCTTCTCTTTCTACAGATGAATTTTTAAATGAACACCATCATTCTGATTCTTTGGACTCTTCTGGTTCAGAGGATTCTGTCTCAGAGATTGATGCTGATAAATCTTCATATTTATTTAAGATGGAATTTATTCGCTCTTTACTTAAAGAAGTACTAATTGCTTTAGAAATAGAGGATTCTAGTCCTCTTGATACTAATTCTATACGTTTAGATAAGGTTTTTAAAGCTCCTGCGGTTATTCCAGAAGTCTTTCCTGTTCCTAATGCTATTTCTGCAGTAATTGCTAAGGAATGGGATAGATTGGGTAATTCATTTACTCCTTCTAAACGTTTTAAGCAATTATATCCTGTTCCGCCTGACAGGTTAGAATTTTGGGACAAAATCCCTAAAGTTGATGGGGCTATTTCTACCCTTGCTAAACGTACTACCATTCCTACATCAGATGGTACCTCGTTTAAGGATCCTTTAGATAGAAAAATTGAATCTTTTCTAAGAAAAGCTTATCTATGTTCAGGTAATCTTCTTAGACCTGCTATATCATTGGCTGATGTTGCTGCAGCTTCAACTTTTTGGTTGGAAACTCTAGCGCAACAAGTAACAAATCGTGATTCTCATGATATTATTATTCTTCTCCAGCATGCTAATAATTTCATCTGTGATGCCATTTTTGATATTATTAGAGTTGATGTTAGATTTATGTCTCTGGCTATCTTAGCCAGAAGAGCTTTATGGCTTAAGACTTGGAATGCTGATATGGCTTCTAAATCAACTCTACTTTCCATTTCTTTCCAGGGAAACAAATTATTTGGTTCTCAGTTGGATTCTATTATTTCAACTGTTACTGGTGGGAAAGGAACTTTTTTACCACAGGATAAAAAGTCTAAAGGTAAAAACAGGGCTAACAATCGTTTTCGATCCTTTCGTTTCAACAAAGAACAAAAGCCTGATCCTTCGTCCTCAGGAGCAGTTTCAGTTTGGAAACCATCTCCAGTCTGGAATAAATCCAAGCCTGCTAGAAAGGCAAAGCCTGCTTCTAAGTTCACATGAAGGTACGGCCCTCATTCCAGTTCCGCTGGTAGGGGGCAGGTTACGTTTTTTCAAAGAAATTTGGATCAATTCTGTTCACAATCTTTGGATTCAGAACATTGTTTCAGAAGGGTACAGAATTGGTTTCAAGATGAGACCTCCTGCAAAGAGATTTTTTCTTTCCCATGTCCCAGTAAATCCAGTGAAAGCTCAAGCATTTCTGAATTGTGTTTCAGATCTAGAGTTGGCTGGAGTAATTATGCCAGTTCCAGTTCCGGAACAGGGGATGGGGTTTTATTCAAATCTCTTCATTGTACCAAAGAAGGAGAATTCCTTCAGACCAGTTCTGGATCTAAAATTATTGAATCGCTATGTAAGGATACCAACGTTCAAGATGGTAACTGTAAGGACTATATTGCCTTTTGTTCAGCAAGGGAATTATATGTCCACAATAGATTTACAGGATGCATATCTGCATATTCCGATTCATCCAGATCATTATCAGTTCCTGAGATTCTCTTTTCTAGACAAGCATTACCAATTTGTGGCTCTACCGTTTGGCCTTGCTACAGCTCCAAGAATTTTCACAAAGATTCTCGGTGCCCTTCTGTCTGTAATCAGAGAACAGGGTATTGTGGTATTTCCTTATTTGGACGATATCTTGGTACTTGCTCCGTCTTTACATTTAGCAGAGTCTCATACGAATCGACTTGTGTTGTTTCTTCAAGATCATGGTTGGAGGATCAATTTACTAAAAAGTTCTTTGATTCCTCAAACAAGGGTAACCTTTCTGGGTTTCCAGATAGATTCAGTGTCCATTACTCTGTCTTTAACAGACAAGAGACGTCTAAAATTGATTACAGCTTGTCGAAACCTTCAGTCACAATCATTCCCTTCGGTAGCCTTATGCATGGAAATTCTAGGTCTTATGACTGCTGCATCGGACGCGATCCCCTTTGCTCGTTTTCACATGCGACCTCTTCAGCTCTGTATGCTGAACCAATGGTGCAGGGATTACACGAAGATATCTCAATTAATATCTTTAAAACCGATTGTTCGACACTCTCTAACGTGGTGGACAGATCACCATCGTTTAATTCAGGGGGCTTCTTTTGTTCTTCCGACCTGGACTGTAATTTCAACAGATGCAAGTCTCACAGGTTGGGGAGCTGTGTGGGGATCTCTGACGGCACAAGGAGTTTGGGAATCTCAGGAGGTGAGATTACCGATCAATATTTTGGAACTCCGTGCAATTTTCAGAGCTCTTCAGTTTTGGCCTCTTCTGAAGAGAGAATCGTTCATTTGTTTTCAGACAGACAATGTCACAACTGTGGCATACATCAATCATCAAGGAGGGACTCACAGTCCTCTGGCTATGAAAGAAGTATCTCGAATTTTGGTTTGGGCGGAATCCAGCTCCTGTCTAATCTCTGCGGTTCATATCCCAGGTGTAGACAATTGGGAAGCGGATTATCTCAGTCGCCAAACGTTGCATCCGGGCGAATGGTCTCTTCACCCAGAGGTATTTCTTCAGATTGTTCAATTGTGGGGGCTCCCAGAGATAGATCTGATGGCCTCTCATCTAAACAAGAAACTTCCCAGGTATCTGTCCAGATCCCGGGATCCTCAGGCGGAGGCAGTGGATGCATTATCACTTCCTTGGAAGTATCATCCTGCCTATATCTTTCCGCCTCTAGTTCTTCTTCCAAGAGTAATCTCCAAGATTCTGAGGGAATGCTCGTTTGTTCTGCTAATAGCTCCGGCATGGCCTCACAGGTTTTGGTATGCGGATCTTGTCCGGATGGCATCTTGCCAGCCATGGACTCTTCCGTTAAGACCAGACCTTCTGTCACAAGGTCCTTTTTTCCATCCGGATCTGAAATCCTTAAATTTAAAGGTATGGAGATTGAACGCTTGATTCTTGGTCATAGAGGTTTCTCTGACTCCGTGATTAATACTATGTTACAGGCTCGTAAATCTGTATCTCGAGAGATATATTATAGAGTCTGGAAGACTTATATTTCTTGGTGTCTTTCTCATCATTTTTCTTGGCATTCTTTTAGAATACCGAGAATTTTACAATTTCTTCAGGATGGTTTGGATAAGGGTTTGTCCGCAAGTTCTTTGAAAGGACAAATCTCTGCTCTTTCTGTTCTTTTTCACAGAAAGATTGCTATTCTTCCTGATATTCATTGTTTTGTACAAGCTTTGGTTCGTATAAAACCTGTCATTAAGTCAATTTCTCCTCCTTGGAGTTTGAATTTGGTTCTGGGAGCTCTTCAAGCTCCTCCGTTTGAACCTATGCATTCATTGGACATTAAATTACTTTCTTGGAAAGTTTTGTTCCTTTTGGCTATCTCTTCTGCTAGAAGAGTTTCTGAATTATCTGCTCTTTCATGTGAGTCTCCTTTTCTGATTTTTCATCAGGATAAGGCGGTGTTGCGAACTTCTTTTGAATTTTTACCTAAAGTTGTGAATTCCAACAACATTAGTAGAGAAATTGTGGTTCCTTCATTATGTCCTAATCCTAAGAATTCTAAGGAGAAATCATTGCATTCTTTGGATGTTGTTAGAGCTTTGAAATATTATGTTGAAGCTACGAAATCTTTCCGTAAGACTTCTAGTCTATTTGTTATCTTTTCCGGTTCTAGGAAAGGCCAGAAAGCTTCTGCCATTTCTTTGGCATCTTGGTTGAAATCTTTAATTCATCTTGCCTATGTTGAGTCGGGTAAAACTCCGCCTCAAAGAATTACAGCTCATTCTACTAGGTCAGTATCTACTTCCTGGGCGTTTAGGAATGAAGCTTCGGTTGACCAGATCTGCAAAGCAGCAACTTGGTCTTCTTTGCATACTTTTACTAAATTCTACCATTTTGATGTATTTTCTTCTTCTGAAGCAGTTTTTGGTAGAAAAGTTCTTCAGGCAGCGGTTTCAGTTTGAATCTTCTGCTTATGTTTTTTGTTAAACTTTATTTTGGGTGTGGATTATTTTCAGCAGGAATTGGCTGTCTTTATTTTATCCCTCCCTCTCTAGTGACTCTTGTGTGGAAAGATCCACATCTTGGGTAGTCATTATCCCATACGTCACTAGCTCATGGACTCTTGTTAATTACATGAAAGAAAACATAATTTATGTAAGAACTTACCTGATAAATTCATTTCTTTCATATTAACAAGAGTCCATGAGGCCCACCCTTTTTTGTGGTGGTTATGATTTTTTTGTATAAAGCACAATTATTCCAATTCCTTATTTTATATGCTTCGCACTTTTTCTTATCACCCCACTTCTTGGCTATTCGTTAAACTGATTTGTGGGTGTGGTGAGGGGTGTATTTATAGGCATTTTAAGGTTTGGGAAACTTTGCCCCTCCTGGTAGGAATGTATATCCCATACGTCACTAGCTCATGGACTCTTGTTAATATGAAAGAAATGAATTTATCAGGTAAGTTCTTACATAAATTATGTTTTTCCTATACCTAAGAGACTTACTGAAATTGTTACTAAGGAGTGGGATAGACCCGGTGTGCCGTTCTCACCCCCTCCGATATTTAGAAAAATGTTTCCAATAGACGCCACCACAAGGGACTTATGGCAAACGGTCCCTAAGGTGGAGGGAGCAGTTTCTACCTTAGCTAAGCGTACCACTATCCCGGTGGAGGATAGCTGTGCTTTTTCAGATCCAATGGATAAAAAGTTAGAGGGTTACCTTAAGAAAATGTTTGTTCAACAAGGTTTTATATTGCAACCCCTTGCATGCATTGCGCCGATCACGGCTGCAGCGGCATTCTGGATTGAGTCTCTGGAAGAGAACATTGGTTCAGCTACTCTGGACGACATTACGGACAGGCTTAGAGTCCTTAAACTAGCTAATTCATTCATTTCGGAGGCCGTAGTACATCTTACTAAACTTACGGCGAAGAATTCAGGATTCGCCATTCAGGCACGCAGGGCGCTGTGGCTAAAATCCTGGTCAGCTGATGTTACTTCTAAGTCTAAATTGCTTAATATACCTTTCAAAGGGCAGACCTTATTCGGGCCCGGGTTGAAAGAGATTATCGCTGACATTACAGGAGGTAAAGGCCATGCCCTGCCTCAGGACAAAGCCAAAGCCAAGACTAGACAGTCTAATTTTCGTTCCTTTCGTAATTTCAAAGCAGGAGCAGCATCAACTTCCTCTGCACCAAAACAGGAAGGAGCTGTTGCTCGCTACAGACAAGGCTGGAAACCTAACCAGTCCTGGAACAAGGGCAAGCAGACTAGGAAACCTGCTGCTGCCCCTAAAACAGCATGAATTGAGGGCCCCCGATCCGGGATCGGATCTAGTGGGGGGCAGACTTTCTCTCTTCGCCCAGGCTTGGGCAAGAGATGTTCAGGATCCCTGGGCGCTAGAGATAATATCTCAGGGATACCTTCTGGACTTCAAATACTCTCCTCCAAGAGAGAGATTTCATCTGTCAAGATTGTCAACAATCCAGACAAAGAAAGAGGCGTTTCTACGCTGCGTACAAGAGCTCTTGTTAATGGGAGTAATCCATCCAGTTCCACGATCAGAACAGGGACAGGGGTTTTACTCAAATCTGTTTGTGGTTCCCAAAAAAGAGGGAACTTTCAGACCAATCCTGGACTTAAAGATCCTAAACAAATTCCTAAGAGTTCCATCGTTCAAGATGGAGACTATTCGGACAATTTTACCTATGATCCAAGAAGGTCAGTACATGACCACTGTAGATTTAAAAGATGCTTACCTTCACATACCGATTCACAAAGATCATTATCGGTACCTAAGGTTTGCCTTCCTAGACAGGCATTACCAGTTTGTGGCTCTTCCATTCGGATTGGCTACAGCTCCAAGAATCTTCACAAAGGTTCTGGGTGCTCTTCTGGCGGTACTAAGACCGCGGGGAATCTCGGTAGCTCCATACCTAGATGACATTCTGATACAAGCTTCAAGCTTTCAAACTGCCAAGTCTCATACAGAGTTAGTGCTGGCATTTCTAAGGTCACATGGATGGAAGGTGAACGAAAAGAAAAGTTCACTCGTTCCACTCACAAGAGTTCCCTTCCTGGGGACTCTTATAGATTCTGTAGAAATGAAGATTTACCTGACAGAGGACAGGCTAACAAGACTTCAAAGTGCTTGCCGCACCCTTCATTCCATTCAACACCCGTCAGTGGCTCAATGCATGGAGGTAATCGGCTTAATGGTAGCGGCAATGGACATAGTACCCTTTGCACGCTTACACCTCAGACCACTGCAACTGTGCATGCTAAGTCAGTGGAATGGGGATTACTCAGACTTATCCCCTTCTCTGAATCTGGATCAAGAGACCAGAAATTCTCTTCTATGGTGGCTTTCTCGGCCACATCTGTCCAGGGGGATGCCATTCAGCAGACCAGACTGGACAATTGTAACAACAGACGCCAGCCTTCTAGGTTGGGGTGCCGTCTGGAATTCTCTGAAGGCTCAGGGACAATGGAGTCAGGAGGAGAGTCTCCTGCCAATAAACATTCTGGAATTGAGAGCAGTTCTCAATGCCCTCCTGGCTTGGCCCCAGTTGACAACTCGGGGGTTCATCAGGTTTCAGTCGGACAACATCACGACTGTAGCTTACATCAACCATCAGGGAGGGACAAGAAGCTCCCTAGCTATGATGGAAGTATCAAAGATAATTCGCTGGGCAGAGTCTCACTCTTGCCACCTGTCAGCAATCCACATCCCGGGAGTGGAGAACTGGGAGGCGGATTTCTTAAGTCGTCAGACTTTTCATCCGGGGGAGTGGGAACTTCATCCGGAGGTCTTTGCCCAAATACTTCGACGTTGGGGCAAACCAGAGATAGATCTCATGGCGTCTCGACAGAACGCCAAGCTTCCTCGTTACGGGTCCAGATCCAGGGATCCAGGAGCAGTCCTGATAGATGCTCTGACAGCACCTTGGGACTTCAGGATGGCTTACGTGTTTCCACCCTTCCCGTTGCTTCCTCGATTGATTGCCAGAATCAAACAAGAGAGAGCATCAGTGATTCTAATAGCACCTGCGTGGCCACGCAGGACTTGGTATGCAGACCTGGTGGACATGTCATCCTGTCCACCTTGGTCTCTACCTCTGAATCAGGACCTTCTGATACAGGGTCCCTTCAAACATCAAAATCTAACTTCTCTGAAGCTGACTGCTTGGAAATTGAACGCTTGATTTTATCAAGACGTGGGTTTTCTGAGTCAGTTATTGATACCTTAATACAGGCTAGGAAACCTGTTACCAGAAAGATTTACCATAAGATATGGCGTAAATACCTATATTGGTGCGAATCCAAAGGTTACTCTTGGAGTAAGGTTAGGATTCCTAGGATATTGTCTTTTCTACAAGAAGGTTTAGAAAAGGGTTTATCTGCTAGTTCTTTAAAGGGACAGATCTCAGCTCTGTCCATTCTGTTACACAAACGTCTGTCAGAAGTTCCTGACGTCCAGGCTTTTTGTCAGGCTTTGGCCAGGATTAAGCCTGTGTTTAAAACTGTTGCTCCACCATGGAGTTTAAACCTTGTTCTTAATGTTTTACAGGGCGTTCCGTTTGAACCCCTTCATTCCATTGATATAAAGTTGTTATCTTAGAAAGTTCTATTTTTAATGGCTATTTCCTCGGCTCGAAGAGTCTCTGAATTATCAGCCTTACATTGTGATTCTCCTTATTTGATTTTTCATTCGGATAAGGTAGTCCTGCGTACTAAACCTGGGTTCTTACCTAAGGTAGTTACTAACAGGAATATCAATCAAGAGATTGTTGTTCCTTCTTTATGCCCAAATCCTTCTTCAAAGAAGGAACGTCTACTGCACAACCTGGATGTAGTCCGTGCTCTAAAATTTTACTTACAGGCAACTAAGGAATTTCGACAAACGTCTTCTCTGTTTGTCATTTACTCTGGGCAGAGGAGAGGTCAAAAAGCTTCCGCTACCTCTCTTTCTTTTTTGCTTCGTAGCATAATTCGTTTAGCTTATGAGACTGCTGGACAGCAGCCTCCTGAAAGAATTACAGCTCATTCTACTAGAGCTGTGGCTTCCACTTGGGCCTTCAAGAATGAGGCCTCTGTTGAACAGATTTGCAAGGCTGCAACTTGGTCTTCGCTTCATACTTTTTCCAAATTTTACAAATTTGACACTTTTGCTTCATCGGAGGCTATTTTTGGGAGAAAGGTTCTTCAGGCAGTGGTTCCTTCTGTATAAAGAGCCTGCCTATCCCTCCCGTCATCCGTGTACTTTTGCTTTGGTATTGGTATCCCAGAAGTAATGATGACCCGTGGACTGATCACACTTAACAGAAGAAAACATAATTTATGCTTACCTGATAAATTCCTTTCTTCTGTAGTGTGATCAGTCCACGGCCCGCCCTGTTTTTAAGGCAGGTAAATTTTTTTTAATTTATACTCCAGTCACCACTTCACCCTTGGCTTTTCCTTTCTCGTTGGTCCTTGGTCGAATGACTGGGAGTGACGTAGAGGGGAGGAGCTATATGCAGCTCTGCTGGGTGAATCCTCTTGCACTTCCTGTTGGGGAGGAGTAATATCCCAGAAGTAATGATGACCCGTGGACTGATCACACTACAGAAGAAAGGAATTTATCAGGTAAGCATAAATTATGTTTTTTTATTTTTATTTTTTTATAAAAGGGCAAGCTAGAGAAATCAATGCTAGGAGGTTATGTTCTCATGCATTTGAAAATCATGGTTCACAAGAGTCTCTTAGTTTATCAGAAGAAACTTTGTCATTGTAAACAAGCACTGGACCGGATTCTCTAACTATAGCATGTTATATTACCAATCTTGATAATTGTGCTGTCATTCTCCATATTAGTACAAATATGAACAATGTACCGGAGGAGGAATCAGTCAAGCACTTCAGACAGTTTAAACATCACATCTTCTAATAAACAACCACCAGCAATAATTAGAGTCTTAAGTCAGTATGTGTCTTGTGCTCATCAAGTTTAGAGTAGGCAACACTGGCCTTCCTGATTTCTAGCTTTAGCAGGTATATAGTGTTAAATATCTCGCCAGGGTAGCTAGTATTTAAATCACGATATCTAACATTCACCTATTGAGGCGAGTTTTTAGGTCATTTCATAGTTATATATTTTGTGATTTTTTTTATCTCTTCCGCAGCAAGAAAGTGAGAGAGAGAATAACATGCATAATATGCTTATACAATGGGTTTGTGTAATATACGACACTCTGACTTTGTTTATTCTATTGAACATGATATTATCTGAATAGTTAGGATTTGTAGACTCTTGGAGAATTTTTCATCTTTCCTTTGCAATAACTGCATTTAATTAGCTGGGTAAATAAGACTGTGGCATATTTTGTGTTCTTAATATTACATATTATTAATGTCTAATGTTGCTTGTAAAATATTGTTTTTGACATTAAAAGGTTAATATGCGTTCACCCATGACCAGGATATAAGAGGGCCATGGGTGCACTATCTGTAGTCTCTGATGAAGCGCCACTAGGGGGCGCAAAGCGCGTCAGACGTTCTTTCCATGTTTGTACCTGTTTACCCTTTGTGAAGAATAAAGTGTCTTTTGAAGTTTTACTGCTGTGCTGCCGGACTCTTTTTGTTTTAGCTAGTACAGCAGCTCTGGCATGAAAGGGTCCGCAGAATTACCCGATACTGGAGCATCTCTGGAGCAGCTCACAACTCTGTGCAAGGGTTGCGTTCCATGAGGCTTGATAATCAGGGGAATTCTGTAAACTAGTAACACTCGGGTGAGCATTTTCAGCATTCAAGCCCTTTTACTCTACGGTACTTTGCGCAATGTTCGTGTCGCTTGATGGAAGAGAAGCCCATCTCGTTATTTCTCCACCTCTCTGAGCTGGTCGCCACGTTGATGGCCCAGCAAACCGACCAGAGTCTGCAAGAGGTGTAAGAGAGATTGGGTTTGTCTGTCTCAGCCTCTTTCCGTTGCATCTGCTCCCCTGAGGTGTCGGGCTGCCCTTAGGTCGTAATATCATTGACGGTATTTTTGTCTCATCTGTAGACAGAGTAATATCAGGTAAGTTAGCTGAGGTTAAGGAGGGTATCCCAGCACTCGGTAAGGCATCCGGGAGTACTACAAGGGGTCGGTCCTCATCTTCTAGCATATCAGGCTGGGGTCGAATGCTGAACCCAGTTTCTGGTAATGCTCCTCTAGTAAAGAGCATATTGTAGCTTTGAATGATCGAATGTTGAATGTCATAGTTGGAAAATAATTTTTAGAAAGACTTAGCAAGCTGTTATATACAGATAAGCGGGGGATTTAGGTGATAGTCAGGCCTTATTCTAGGCCACCACTGCGTACCTCACCGTTCCAGTACAATAAGGTTGAAGCCGGCTCCAATATTTAGGTCGGAATATTCAGTGAGATCTATGTTATAAGTTTATAACTTCTGGCTTATGTGCAACCCAGAAATAAAAGGAGTCATCATTTGGATTGTTTATATTAAATCAGGTGATTTGGGACTATGCTTTGCATGATATAGTTTAGAGCTTGTTATTTACACCTAGCCCTAGATTAATGGAAGTTATTTGAATTGATGTGCACTATTATCTGTTTGCACAATTATTAGCAGATTGCTTGCTATTGTTGATTGTATGTACTGTATAGATAAATTTAAAAGGTTTTGTCATGTGATTGATATATAGTCCTTAGCGCTTTTGACCTTTTTTTTTTTTTTATATATTTTTAATAAATTGTGATATTTACCAGATTCAACCTCTATAAGAGTGGTCTAGATATTTTTCCTAACCTTATAGCTGGTTATTTACCATTGCATATATATATTCAAGATACTTTTTATGTTAGAATGAAGGTCAGGCTTACTTTGTTAAAGGGACATTATACACTCATTTTTTTTCTTTGCATAAATGTTTTGTAGATGATGAATTTATATAGCCCATAAAGTTTTTTCTATTTTAAAAAAAATGTATAGTTTTGCTTATTTTTAAATAACATTGCTCTGATTTTCAGACTCCTAACCAAACCCCACAGTTTTATGACAATACCGTCAGCTACCTACTCCAGCTTGCTCCTGTTTGTGTAAAGGGTCTTTTCATATGCAAAAGAAGGGGGAGGAGGGGAGTGTCTTATTTCCCACTTGCAGTGGGCTTTCCAGCTACCTTTTCAACAGAGCTAAACAGAGCTGCAACCGTTATTCAAGAGGTCTTCTGGAAAAGAAAATAGAGCAATAAAGAATCCATTTTTTTTGCAACATAGTGACATGTTTCATTCTTTTTTGACAGTTGATTCAGTTAATAGTTACTGAATGTTGGTTTAATGAAAATATTGTGGGAACACAATACAGATAGGTGTGCTGTTTATGGGAGAGATATGCAATATCTAAAAACTCATCAAAAGAGATGATTGAAAAATAATAAATTAAAACGGATAACCTAATGGCATAAAATGGTAAATGTCCCACAACAGAAAAGGAATAGCCAAAAGGCAGGCAGCACTCGCAGAGAAGGTGATCAATATTCAATGTTCTGAAAGACAAAAGAGAGGCGCCTTCTAGTGCAAAATAGTTGCAAGGTGTGCAAGGAGTATAATGCGAGACAAGGGCAAACTCACAGTAGAGGAGGCCACGCAGGATGCCAGATAGGCAGGTGAAAGCTTCATAGCCGCTCGACAGACTCACTCCCGTCACAGGTGTCCCAACCTGACTCTAAGGCACGTCCGCTGGTACGTCAAAAGCACTGGGCAGAGTTCAGATGACTGCAGGAGGTCCCATGTGGTACACCACACGCCAAACAATCACGAAAACTGGCAAATAGTGAAGCCAAGAGTCCGTACCGGGAGTCCGTAGCAGGCGGATGTAGATAAGGTGGCACAGGTGAATGATGAAAAAGTGAGGACATTTATAAAACTTTAATTTACAAGAATAAAATGTTACAGCTACTCGTTCACAGCTAATACGCTAGATTTGATAGCATGGTCTTCTCCTTTATGATTTTAATATGTTTTGCTGCATAGTGTCCCTAGACTTTAATTGTATAGTAATGGTCAAGATCAATTAATAATGCATATTTCCTTACTGTTAACTTTAGGGTGAAGTAAATGCCTTAGATACATAATGTTTTGCAGCTAGTATTGAGGTTCTGAATGCCTATTTGGGTGATTAAAAACTTGGCTTGTGCCCCTTGTTAGCAAGTAACACAATAATTAATACAATGTCCAGGTCAAGATTATAAAATGCATATAAGAGACTCAGGGGGTGAATGCAGTAGCAAAAGTTCAAATATTCCTGATGAGTTGCCTATTTTGGATACTGTCAATCAGATTAAATATGTCCCTATGACGCATATCTGCTTATTTGGTTTAAAGTGATTGTAAAGTTTAATGAATAAGTGCCCAGTATCTAACACTACTCTTAAAAACAGGGGGCACTTTCATTCATTAAACTTTACAAAGACGCTTATTTTTTTAAATACTTAGTTTGTGTTATGGTAAACATAATGCCGATCCTCCACCTGCAGCTTTCTTTAGCAGATCGTTGACGAAGCTGGCTTCCTGCAATCGTTATGTGCCCCCTTTGGAGTCTAGCTCGTGAGGCACACAACGATTGGAGGAAGCTGGATCGTCATTGGTATGCTAATGAAAGCTGGAGCTGCGGGCAGAGGATCGGTGTTATGTTTACCAGGCACGTATTCATTAAAGTTTACTATCTCTAATTTCTGAGTTGTTGTTATTAATAATTTGTGGTGCTCCAGCAGATTCTGCTGCGCTATAAACATAGGTATACTATGTAAATGTTGAATTTATAAGGGTTAATGGTGCGGCCCTGAAGAGATTTGAAGGTGATCTACAAAACAGCTGGTTTAGTATGTTTGCATGCTAAGAGGGTTCAAGGCGAGGAACTGAGGTGAGAAAAGGTTAGAGTACATTATATGAAACTCTAAGCAGTGGACTCTTTATGGAGTTCTTGAAACTTTGAAAACAAGGAGAGAGTCTTGAGGAGTGAGACAGAGTTTCATACGATAGGGGCCATTCTGAAGATATTTTGCAGATGGGAATATAAGGACAGGAGATAACAATAGGAGAAGAGAAGGAGGTCATTAGCAGAGCAAAGTAAACGGGAGGGGGAGAGTATCTGGATGCAAGGTCAGAGATATAGGGGGGAGGAGTTTTAATGAGGGCATTAATTATGGATTGTAAAGGAGATAGATAAGATAGATAGAAGGAAGGAAGGAAACCAAGACACAAATTAAGGTGTTGATCACAACCTTGCACTTTTTTCAGTAGATAAAGATTACTGAACTTCAACTTGTATTGTAATTTTGTTTTTTCAATCATCACAATTCCAAAATGCTTCTGCTCTTAATACTCCTGAAGTTCAAAATCACTACCTCCTGAAAACCGCACAAAATCGTTATCTGTTTAATAATATTGCAATTTCCTGATAGGAACATTAAATTGGTATGAGTAACAACAAATTAAATGGCAATTTCAAGGTTTAAGGAATAATATCCCAGGTTGAAGGTTTTTTATGTTGATTGATCTCTTTTCATACTATGCAGTTATTAAATTATGTTTCCATGTTTCTCAAAACGGCCTTTTTGAAATAAGGATAACATTTGAAAAAAGGCCTGTATACCGGACAAAATGTGTCACTTTTTTTTTAATTTTATTTTTTTACTTTTTTGGGTACCAAAGCTGCCTGGTGAGACTCTCCCCTAAAGTAGACAAGTAGTCTGGCCATACAGGGAGTACCAAACCACTAACAGATGTAACCTACAAATATCTAGGCAGGGACTATGGGGCCAATTTATCAATGTCAGTCCGACGTGATATGCTGTAGCGTATCATGTCTGACAGACATCACTTAATGCCGACAGCATTCGCTGTCGGCATTTAACATTGCACAAGCAGTTCACCAAGCTCCATTCTGAGCTTGATAATTTGGCCCCTAAGTCTGCTTTGTGGTGAAGCTGAATTGTAGGGATTTTTTCTTACCCTTAGAAGTTGGAGAGCCTAAAAAACAATTACAATCTTTGTAATTGTCTTAAGTCTATTTGTGCTCCACAATTTCCTATTTCTTTTCTTTCGATAATAGAACCTTGTGAATTGGGGAGATAGCACCAGGAATTTGTCTGAAGAAACTTTTGTAACAAACAATCACACTGCCAAACTAAATAAAAAATTCTTAATTGTAATGCCACTTTGGATTGTTATGTAGAGTAGGAGTGGTTACGTTTGTTTAGAATAGATTAAAGGGACACTGTACCCAAAAATTTTCTTTCATGATTCAGATTGAGCATGAAATTTTAAGCAACTTTCTAATTTACTCCTATTATCAAATTTTCTTCATTCTCTTGGTATCTTTATTTAAAATGCAAGAATGTAAGTTTAGATGCCGGCCCATTTTTGGTGAACAACCTGGGTTGTCCTTGCTGATTGGTGGATACATTCATCCACCAATAAAAAAATTGCTGTCCAGAGTACTGAACCCAAAAAAAGCATAGATGCCTTCTTTTTCAAATAAAGATAGCAAGAGAACAAAGGAAAATTGATAATAGGAGTAAATTAGAAAGTTGCTTAAAATTGCATGCTCTTTCTGAATTACAAAACAAAATTTTTGGGTTCAGTGTCCCTTTAATGTTGGAATGTTCGCTGTCTGAAAAGTAAGGGAAGGTACTTAAGCATGCTGCACGCAAGCAACATTGTTTTTAAGACGTTTTTTCCACCATAGAGATTTCTAATGCTTGTAGCTCTTTCTATAGCAACAAAGTGTTTTGGAGTTTGGTGTTCTTCAGTATGTTTCCAACTTTGTTATTTTTCAAAATGAACTAAATGTTTACTACACAGATCAGATGCTGTCGGAACCGTCAAATATGATTTGGTAAATTTGGTTTTGCTGTGTTATTGTTTTAGCATAAGATCTTAGGAAGAAGTTAATAGTGTTTTAGTGTTAGCTCATTTTACCAAATCTATTGCTGCTTTTGAAAAGTTGTCCAGGGCTGCCACTGGGACTTGTACAGGGAGTGCAGAATTATTAGGCAAATGAGTATTTTGACCACATCATCCTCCTTATGCATGTTGTCTTACTCCAAGCTGTATAGGCTCGAAAACCTACTACCAATTAAGCATATTAGGTGATGTGCATCTCTGTAATGAGAAGGGTGTGGTCTAATGACATCAACACCCTATATCAGGTGTGCATAATTATTAGGCAACTTCCTTTCCTTTGGCAAAATGGGTCAAAAGAAGGACTTGACAGGCTCAGAAAAGTCAAAAATAGTGAGATATCTTGCAGAGGGATGCAGCACTCTTAAAATTGCAAAGCTTCTGAAGCGTGATCATCGAACAATCAAGCGTTTCATTAAAAATAGTCAACAGGGTCGCAAGAAGCGTGTGGAAAAACCAAGGCGCAAAATAACTGCCCATGAACTGAGAAAAGTCAAGCGTGCAGCTGCCAAGATGCCACTTGCCACCAGTTTGGCCATATTTCAGAGCTGCAACATCACTGGAGTGCCCAAAAGCACAAGGTGTGCAATACTCAGAGACATGGCCAAGGTAAGAAAGGCTGAAAGACGACCACCACTGAACAAGACACACAAGCTGAAACGTCAAGACTTGGCCAAGAAATATCTCAAGACTGATTTTTCTAAGGTTTTATGGACTGATGAAATAGGAGTGAGTCTTGATGGGCCAGATGGATGGGCCCGTGGCTGGATTGGTAAAGGGCAGAGAGCTCCAGTCTGACTAAGACGCCAGCAAGGTGGAGGTGGAGTACTGGTTTGGGCTGGTATCATCAAAGATGAGCTTGTGGGGCCTTTTCGGGTTGAGGATGGAGTCAAGCTCAACTCCCAGTCCTACTGCCAGTTTCTGGAAGACACCTTCTTCAAGCAGTGGTACAGGAAGAAGTCTGCATCCTTCAAGAAAAACATGATTTTCATGCAGGACAATGCTCCATCACACGCGTCCAAGTACTCCACAGCGTGGCTGGCAAGAAAGGGTATAAAAGAATAAAATCTAATGACATGGCCTCCTTGTTCACCTGATCTGAACCCCATTGAGAACCTGTGGTCCATCATCAAATGTGAGATTTACAAGGAGGGAAAACAGTACACCTCTCTAAACAGTGTCTGGGAGGCTGTGGTTGCTGCTGCACGCAATGTTGATGGTTAACAGATCAAAACACTGACAGAATCCATGGATGGCAGGCTTTTGAGTGTCCTTGCAAAGAAAGGTGGCTATATTGGTCACTGATTTGTTTTTGTTTTGTTTTTGAATGTCAGAAATGTATATTTGTGAATGTTGAGATGTTATATTGGTTTCACTGGTAAAAATAAATAATTGAAATGGGTATATATTTGTTTTTTGTTAAGTTGCCTAATAATTATGCACAGTAATAGTCACCTGCACACACAGATATCCCCCTAAAATAGCTATAACTAAAAACTACTTCCAAAACTATTCAGCTTTGATATTAATGAGTTTTTTGGGTTCATTGAGAACATGGTTGTTGTTCAATAATAAAATTAATCCTCAAAAATACAACTTGCCTAATAATTCTGCACTCCCTGTATACTTTTAACTATATTTCTGCTCCACTCTTTGTTTTGTATGGTTACCTTTGGTACTGACCTACCAATACTGAATGTGATAGTACAAACAAGTGTAAGAAATACAGTATACTCCATGAGTAATGAATACATAGTTCTACTACAATTGTGTACAATTGCTATTTTGTTTTCTATAAATTTTTGAAGTCTATTACTTCATTTTTCTAAAGCCCAATAGTTTCCCAGGTTTTATTGCTCAATGTCTGAGTAACTTTGGAAGTATGTTTTTGTTTTTTCTTTGCAGAGGCTTGAATGTAAATGGAACAATGCTGGTACAGTGTGACTGAGACTGAGCTTTTTATTAATGGGGTGTGACCTTGAGGTTTGGTGGTCAAACAGGAGAATTACACTATCTAGTTTTAAAGGGACAGTCAAGTCCAAAAAAAAACTTTCATGATTCAAATAGGGCATGTAATTTTAAACAACTTTCCAATTTACTTTTATCACCAATTTTGCTTTGTTCTCTTGGTATTCTTAGTTGAAAGCTAAACTTAGGAGGTTCATATGCTAATTTCTTAGACCTTTTAAGACTGCCTCTAATCTATATGCATTTGACAGTTTTTCACCACTAGAGGGCGTTAGTTCGTGTGTTTCATATAGATAACATTGAGCTCATGCACGTGAATTTACTGAGGAGTAAGCACTGATTGGCTAAAATGCAAGTCTGTCAAAAGAACTGAAATAAGGGGGCAGTCTGCAGAGGCTTAGATACAAGGTAATCACAGCGGTAAAAAGTGTATTAATATAACTGTGATGATTGTGCAAAACTGGAGAATGGGTAATAAAGGGATTATCTTTTAAAACAACAAAAATTCTGGTGTTGACTTTAGTAATTGTCACAAAGCTGATATTGTATTAGAATCAGCCACTACATTGTATATAATTTATTAAATATTTGCGTTTTACTTAGAGATATTTAAGGGTATCAATGAAAAACATCGGAAGTGGTTCAAAATCAAAATTATTTCACCTTACAAAATATTATCCCACACAAGTTTTATGAACTTTTGAAATAATTATATTCTGGCTTTCTTGACTGGCTTTTTTTGTTTCTTTTTTCAGTTCTGATTGCAGTGATGGGGAATGGTCTACGTGTTTGCCATCCTATTTTTCGGCAGACAAAGATCAGTCTTCTAGTGATGAGAGTTGGGAGACACTTCCTGGAAAAGAAGAACATGAAATCCAGAGTAACAGTAGCAGTTTAGAAGAAGAGCATTCAGATTTCTGTTTCCAAGTAGAGTATGTATCCTTTATTCTTCTAGCTTTTTGCTACTAAAAAAAACATGGTGCACTCTCACCATTCAAGGGAAAAATTACCAGAGTGCGAGCAAATGCCAATCCACTTCAAGAAAAGCAGCTGGCACTCACTGGTTTTCTCAGGTGCTGTTATTGCACTTCACAAAACTAGTGAGTGGCAGTTGCTTTTCTTGAAGTGTATGTTTGTATGTATGTGTACGTGTATTCTAGAATATATATATATATATATGTGTGTGTGTGTGTATGTATGTATATGTGTACATATGTGTGTGTGTGTGTGTGTGTATATATATATATATATATATATATATATATGTGTATAATATATGTGTGTGTGTGTGTGTATGTATATGTGTATATATATATATATATATATATATATATATATATATATATATATATATATATATATAAAATAAGGGCTGGGCGATATGGGCAAAAATGAAAATCGCAATTTTGGACCCTTCTAAATGACTATAACACGTGTGTGTATGTATGTATGTATGTGTATATATATATATATATATATATATAGATATAGATAGATATAGATATATATATATAATTTATTTTTTCTTCTTTTTTAAACATTTGATCTTGACTGAAAATGAGCCCTGCTCCTGTCCAGGAATCCAATACAGGCATATAGCATTAGGGGTGGGGGGGGGGGGGCTGCTCCTTTCAGAAATACTGTGCTTTGCTGATATCAAATACATTGTAGATGCAGTTAACCCAGCAGCTAGCTAGCAGAGGGAACTGCAGTTTTAGCCTTTTTGGCAGCCGCGTGGTTAACTGCATCTGCTGTGTATTTGAGCTGTTTCTCAGAGAGCAAGAGATTGTGTGGGAGGTTCCATAATGATTACATACCCTAAGTTTCAGACTGCAGACGTCCTTAGGGGGGAATATAAGTAAGTGGCTTTCCCTCCTCTTCACATCTCCTGCATAGGCTCTCCTTTTAGACTTCTATAGATTGATCGGCTGCTACTGAGATCACAAATAGAAAGTGAAAGTAAAACAGCCATTTTACAAATGTGTGCTAAAAGTAACCACTAGATGGAGCTGGTTTGCAAGAAATCACATACAAAACAATGCAGTACAGACACATCTGAAGTTTAATCGTGCAGCCCTAATATATATATGTATGTGTGTGTATAAATATCTCAGCACTCATAGAAAACAAAAGAAAATTAAATATGCAAATGGAAACCAAGTTAATTCATTTACACAAAAAGTGTAAATACTGTATAATAAACAATTTAAAAAAAACCATGACTGGGTGTCCCTAGTCAGAGCTAAAAACCTGTCAGTCCTAGTTCCAGGGAATTCCATTAGCACATATGAAGCAAATGTTAACTAGCTTTTAAATGGTATATCCTAACGTTATTCTTCAATACTCGGTACTATCAGGCTTAACGCATATAGGAATAGCAGAGCTTCAATGTCCATACACATGTTCAATTTATACACTTCCAGCCAATCAACCCTATAGAGGCAAGCCGTGCAAACAAGCAAATAAGTTATATCCAAAGCTTTGGTTTGTATGCAGTTTGTTAAGCATTCATGCACTTAGCAGAGAGTTCATATACATGCAGATGTTGAGCATTATATGATAGTCTTTAAAGCGAACTGGCACTCAATGATTATATCAATCTGGTTCAGGCCTCCACTATTCCATTGTTTGAACAGAACATGTACGTAGGCTGTATGAGAGCCATACGTGTGATCTCACCCGGAGTCTGCCGTATTTGTTGAGTAAGTGTGTCCCTACTTTATTTGGGTTCCCCAGACTGCCTGGAAGACATATGAGCAAGATCCTGAATCCACCGAGTGAAGCATTCACCAGTTAGCGTCTGACGTCACGTGACGCTCCGCCTTTCACCATGACCTGATATATGTAGAATACTGCTCCTCTATTAAAACACAGTTAAGTGTAGCTCTAGTGCCATTTATCAGTCAACATGGGAAGATGCAAACACATTAATTGAAGATTCCAATCTGAAAAAGTTCAATGTATCAAATTCCATATATTCTTATACTCTGATTACCATCCTTTACATTTAAAAGGTATATACATCATACTTTATTATGGTTCAATATACAGAAAGAAAAATATTAGAAAATATATATGAATACAATTATAGAAAGGTACCCTATGTTATCTATAGGAGGTCATAGTATCCAATTTCCTTATCCATGGTGCTTCTTTCTCAAACACCAACTTCTGCCTATTTCCTCCCCTACTTAAAGGGCCCACACTATCCAGAACCTGAAATTTCAGTTAACTTTTATTACGTCCCATTAGGTTAAAGTGGTGGGCATCTGGGGCATGGGGATCTAACTTTCCTATAGCTGTTTTACGTTGTTTAATCCTATCTTTTATTCATTTAGTCGTCTTCCCTACATAAGCTAAACCACATAAACATCATATTGAGAGTCACATGTATAATGTCCCTTTATCGGAAAACGTTGACCTGAACTAGGGTGGGTTATTGTATTCCTTTATTGTATGGAATGATATTGGGCACAATTATTACATGGAAAAGTAGCTAAGGGAATTTCCTCCTTACCATCTTCTTCATTTTTCTTACATGAACCTACATCTGCCTTTACTAGTTTATGTATTAGGTGTTACTTATGACAATTTTGAGAGGGGCCTGGAACCTATCTCCCTCACTTCCCATTGACTTACATTTATAAACTGGGTTTCAATTTACAACGGTTTCAAATTACAACCATTCCTTCTGGAACCTAACCCCGGCGTAAACTGAGGGCTACCGCAGGTGGCCCTCGTTTTACAACGGTTCAATTTACACCGTTTCAGAATAACAACCTTTTTTTCCAGTCATGTGACTGCTATTGAAAAGCATTGAGAAGCAGTGCATTTATTAAAATAGCCAGTAGGTTGAGCTGTCTGCTTGTGTTGCAGCAAAGCCAAGCAAGCTGAAATTAATCAGTTTAACCAGACCTGCGCTATTGAGCATATTTCAAAGGAACAATATCTTCCTGTCTATAAATCAGTCCAGATTGGAATGCATAGAAAGAACTGTTTGCAGAAAAATGCAAGTGAAGTCTGTGTTGTGTGATTATTTTATTAGGTTTATAATGCTGTTTAGCATTTAAAGTCTTCATTTCAAAGCTTTAAAAATAATTTATTAGGTGTTACTTATGACAATTTTGAGAGGGGCCTGGAACCTATCTCCCTCACTTCCCATTGACTTACATTATAAACTGGGTTTCAATTTACAACGGTTTCGATTTACAAGCATTCCTTCTGGAACCTAACCCCGGCGTAAACTGAGGGCTACCTGTATTTGCATTTTTTTTTCTATAGATTGCGGGGGAACTTTCTGATTTTTGTATAGTATTTATTTGGCTTCATAGACTGGAGGGAGCTGTTTGTCCCATGCATTTATTATTATTTTCTATTTTATGCTTTTGGTATATGTATGCTTTTGGTATTTATATATATAAAACGCAATAAGTTAGGAGCCTCTGGCTCCTGGGTTTGTCGAGCCTTAAATATGTGTGTGTGTGTAGAAAAAAAGTGCCTCCTTAATGGTGTAGTATATAAAAGCAATGTTTAAAATCTTCAACAGAGAGAAGAATCTCACGCATATGATATTTGTCACCTTAGCAAGTGTTAACAAAGGCTTTCTGGAATAGATTGCAGCTCCTCAGCTAGTTGTATTACTCAGCAATAACATGTAGATAAATCAGAGCACATTAGGTTTAAAAGTCTGTTTTAATGTATAAGTGGAGAATGACTGCCTATATGGAAGGCTTGTAGTGCACACTGCGGCCGCCCTACAAGGATGAATTAATTGAATTCCGCATGTAAATGTACAGGAAGGTGTCCTAGGTGGATTGATGGGCCTTTTGGACATCTCTTGTGGCAGCAGTTTTACTACGTACTTAAGAATAAGAAGTCCAGTAAAATCTTCAATATTTATTAAGCTACCACAGCTAGTTTGCAGAACTGGGAAGTTCACTACATGGAGGAAGTTTGTGAGGTTTATTAAAGGGCCAGTAAACCTACAAAATAATGTTATATAATTCTGCACATGCAGAATTTTTATAACATTAGCTTAGCGGCAACTTTATAAATCAAAAGCTTTCAGAGATTTTTTATTCCAAAATTGAATTTACCTGAACTCCGCTCCAGGCTCTACTGAGTGGGTCTTGTTTTTCAAATGTGCTTCACAAGCGTGCTGTCTAGTCACAGTGCGCCCGATTGCACCATTAAACTGAATGTAGCTCACTCCCACTATGCTCTGGTAGCGGGAGCGAGCTCCATTCAGTTTAATGGGGTGATCGGGCATGCTGTGACTAGACGGCGCACCCGTGAATCGCTTTTGAAAAACAAGACCCACTCAGTAGAGCCTGGAGCGGATTTCAGGTAAATTCAATTTTGGAATAAAAAATCTCTGAAAACTTTTGATTTATAAAGTTGCCGCTAAGCTAATGTTATATAATTCTGCAATATGTGCAGAATTATACAACATTATGTTGTAGGTTTACTGGCCCTTTAAATAAGGAGTGTAGCTCCATGCCTTTGTGTATGCAGTGTTCTCTCCAGGACATATTTAATGTGTACACCACCCAGCTGATTTTACTGACCAATTTTAAGCTAAAATTAGATAATATTAAATGTTTTCAATGTGTGCTGCACAAATTACCATTAAAGGGATAGGAAAGTCAAAATTAAAGTTGCATGATTCAGAGAGAGCACTTAAAAATTCACTACTATTTTCAAATGTGCTTTGCTCTCTTTGTATCCCTTGTTGAAAAAGAATACGCACATATCCTACACTAGTGGGAGCTAGCTGCTGATTGGTGCCTGTACACATTTGTCTCTTGTGATTGGCTAACTAGATGTGTTCATCTAGCTCCCAGTAGTGCAATGCTGTTCCTTTAGCAATGGATAACACGATAATAAAGCAAATTTGATAATAGAAGTAAATTGGAAAGTTGTTTGGAATTGTATGTTTTATCCAAATCATGAAAGAAAATGTTGGAGTTTCCTGTCCTTTTTAAATCAATTTATGCTAAATTATACAATTAAAGTGTGCTTTGGATAGCTTAATGGGACATGAAACCCAAATATTTTCTTTCATGCTTTAGGTAGAAAATACAATTTTAAACAACTTTCCAATTTACTTTTATTATCAAATTTGCTTCATTCTCTTGGTATCATTTTTTGAAGGAGCAGCATTGCACTACTGGTTTCTAACTGAACACATAGGTGAGCCAATGACAATCTGTATATATATGCAGCAACCAATCACCAGCTAGAACCTAGGCTCTTTGCTGCTCCTGAGCTTATCTATATAAACATTTTAGCAAAGGATAACAAGAGAAGAAAGCAAATTAAATAATATAAATCATTTGGAAAGTTGTTTAAAATTGCATGCTTTTTCTGAATCATGAAAGAAAAAAAATTGGGTTTCATGTCCCTTTAAGTAACACCTATAAATAACAGAAAATGTTATAACATTGCAATGTATTTTACTGCCACCACCCGGCTACTTATTGCCTCCCAGCTCCCCACATTTTCTGAAGATAACACTGAAGATATATTTGTGTGTGTGTGTGTTTCTGTCCCTGCCTTTGTGTGTGTATGTCCCTTACTTTGTCTGTCCTTGCCCGTATGTGCATGAAACTACATTTTAGAAAACCTTATATGAATGAAGAAAATACTGTCAGTCTGTCTCCATCTCTCTGTCATTCCCCACACCTTCCTATAATTCAATATCCATTTTTTATACAACTACAGCCATACAATACTTACAAAATGTACAATTTTATCTATCTATTTATTCTCTATGGAACATCATACTGATGTGTGCTGTTTATTTTAAGGGAGCAGACTTCACTAGAGGAAGGTGAAGTTCCATGGCTGCAATACCATGAGGATATTGAAAGCAGCACAGATGAGGAAAATGAAATGGGCAGCCAGTTTGTGCATCCAGGATTTTTCATGCTAGATGGAAATAACAATTTAGAGGATGACTCAAGTATGAGTGAAGATTTAGAAGTTGAATGGAGGTAAATGTGACCTGTATATAATATAGAGTTGCAAATAGCATTTAAAAGTTTTAATTTAAAAAACAGCTCAAATAACTATTTTTCTTTATATTACCAATCCAGCACCACTATTTAAGGTTACCTAGTCTATTTAAAAGAACATAAGACATAGAACTAGATAATGTTGTCTAGTATAACCGTTATTATTTGCAGTGGTAATGGAATTAAAGGCATATAAGGGTGTGGGTGGCTTTCAGTTTGTAGCTAATGAATATACAATCCCTTTGTATTCCTGCAGTGTAATATACTATTAACACTAAGAAGCCATCATATAATTTTAGAAATTTTAAATGATTTACCAGGATTTAAAGTGAATATGAAAATTTCAAGTTTGCGTATATGTGTGTGTTTATGGTGTAATGAACAGTGAAATAATTTTCTATTAGTTCCAGATCCTTATATGGTAGATAACAAGCTAAACCAAAAATTATTTTATGAAGTAAATCATGTAAACATTTAAAAAAAAGAATAAACACATTTGTACTTTTGAAGGACAGGGAAGATTGATACTTGAAACATGACATTATGCAATTTTTGGTACTAACAATTTCCCTTAATGGACATATATATATATATATATATATATATATATATATATATATATATATATATATATATATATATATATATATATATATATATATATACCTTAAATATAGGGAAATTAGTAAAAAGTTTAAATCAAACTTTAAAAAATATGCTACATATCCTTCTCTTAGAATGCTATATTTGTAGATCAGTTAAAGGGACAGTCTACACCAGAATTGTTATTGTTTGAAAAGATAGATAATCCCTTTATTACTCAGTTCCCAGTTTTGCATAACCAACACAGTTATATTAATATACTTTTAACCTCTGTGATTATCTTGTATCTAAGCCTCTGCAAACTGCCCCTTTATTTCAGTTATTTTGACAGACTTGCAGTTTAGCCAATCAGTGCCTACTCCCAGATAACTTCACTTGCATGAGCACAGTGTTATCTGTATGAAACACATGAACTAACACCCTCTAGTGGTGAAAAACTGTTTAAATGCATTCTGAAAAGAGGTGGCCTTCAAGGTCTAAGAAATTTGCATATGAACCTCCTTGGTTAAGTTTTCAACTAAGAATACCAAGAGAACAAAGCAAAATTGGTGATAAAAGTAAATTGGAAAATTGTTTAAAATTACATGCCCTATCTGAATCATGAAAGTTTATTTTGGACTAGACTGTCCCTTTAAAGTGTGCTACATTTTTAAGAACTGTTGATTGACAAGTTTTAAAAAAGTGTTTCACAACCTCTCTTCATAAATATAGCTAACACGGTATAAGGTCATGACCTTTTTTATTATTTACTATGACGTGACCATAGAAACATAGCTATTAACAACAGATAACATAACGTAAAGCTAGAAAAAATACTTTTGATTTTAAAAATATTTTTTTCAGAATGCTGGATGACTTTGGTGATGGATTAGGTGTGGCTCAAGCTATACCATATGTAGATCCTCATTTTCTTACATATATGGCTCTTGAAGAACGTCTTGCTCAGGCAATGGAGGTTTGTAAGCAATTCTAGTCCCTCTGCTATATACATTTTTTTTTTTTATGTAACTAACATGATCTTATCATTTTCTTTTTGATTGCTTAGTTGGGGACTCATATATTTTTGTTGATTGTGGTTGAGCAGGGGGGTATAAATTGGGTAGAATTCAAGTAAAGCTTCCTAGAAAATGGTATTGTATTGAGCCTGTTGAACTTCCGATGCATAGGTAAAATTTAGTGGGAGCTTGATCAGTTATTTAGGTAACTGTAACATTATAAAAAGTTGAGAGATATTTGGATCTTAAAACTAAAAAGAGATGGGTTGATGCAGTATTATAGGAAGGGAGAATAAACTAAGATTGGGAATTTATAGTTTCATGGACATCTGCTGGTTTAAGTCATGGTCTCTCCAGATAACCGGCACCAAATATTTGCCACCAGAAAGAAAAACACCATTGACGTAAATCTTCCAACAAAAGTATTTGTTAATGGGCTGATGAGTTGAAGGTTGTTTAAATGTCTGCAGAATAGCCTTGCTACATTGCCAGCCTATGGATATATATATCAAATAAATAATACGTTTAAGGTTCTCTTCCTTGTTTTTGTTCCTGTATTAATTTCAATAAATATTGTGATGTATTGCATCCTTTCCACATAATTGTTTGTAAATATGTAATCCATTTAGGTTGTTTTAGATTTTGCAGCCATGTTATATGAATTCTTCCTTATTTTTTTTCTGACACTTAATTTGTCCTCTTCTATGAACATCAACAGAACATTAAATATTGTACATATATTAAAAGTTAGCAAAATGGATTGTTCTGTATATTTACGGGGTCAGTTAGTATCAAACACGTAATGCAATGTCTGGTATCACATCCATATAAATCAGTTTGTTATTCATTATATTAAAGGGACATAAAACCCATTTTTTTTCTTTCATGATTTAGATAGAACATAACATTCTAAAAAAGTTTCTAATTTACTTCTATTATCAGATTTTCTTAGTTTTCTTGTTATCCTTTGTGGAAAAGCAGAAATGTAAGCTCAAGAGTGTGCACGTGTCTGCAGCACTATATAGCAGCAGTTTTGCAACAATGTTATACATTAGCAGGGGCACTAGATGGCAGCACTATTTCCTGTTATGTAGTGCTTTGGGCATGTGCATGCTACCTACCTAGGTATCTCTTTAACAAAGAATAACATGAGAATGAAAAAAAAATTGATAATAGAAGTAAATTGGAAACTTTTTAAAAATTGTATCCTCTATCTGAATCATGAAAGAATATTTTTGGGTTTAATGTCCCTTTAAATACAAAGGCCTAATTGCTGTTATGAGCAGTATAGAGTTTAAAGCACTTCATAAAGCACTGTACAGGTGGCCCTTGTTTTACAACGGTTCAATTTACACCGTTTCAGAATAACAACCTTTTTTTCCAGTCATGTGACTGCTATTGAAAAGCATTGAGAAGCAGTGCATTTATTAAAATAGCCAGTAGGTAGAGCTGTCCGCTTGTGTTGCAGCAAAGCCAAGCAAGCTGAAATTAATCAGTTTAACCAGACCTGAGCTATCGAGCAGATTTCAAAGGAACAAGATCTTCCTGTCTATAAATCAGTCCAGATTGGAATGCATAGAAAGAACTGTTTGCAGAAAAATGCAAGTTAAATCTGTGTTGTGTGATTATTTTATTAGGTTTATAATGCTGTTTAGCATTTAAAGTCTTCATTTCAAAGCTTTAAAAATAATGTATTAGGTGTTACTTATGACAATTTTGAGAGGTCTCTGGAACCTATCTCCCTCACGTCCCATTGACTTACATTATAAACTGGGTTTCAATTTACAATGGTTTCGATTTACAACCATTCCTTCTGGAACCTAACCCCGGCGTAAACTGAGGGCTACCTGTATATTGAATGTTTGACAACACCAATTAGCAGCTAGCTCCTAGTAGTGTATTTCTGCTCCTGTGCTTTCCTAAATAACAAAATAATTTTTATATGCAAATTGTGATAAACATTTTAACTTTGTAAATGGAAACGGAAGAGTACTAAATCACCCTCTTTATATTGTATATTGCTATATTAAACTCTAGGTGCCAGATTACAAGTGGCGCAATATCTGGATTTTTTGCTCCAAGTAAAATTTTAACGTGGCCGAGTTAGTACACGTATTACAAGTTGAAAGTAAAAAGTTAGTGAAACTTGATTCATGATAATTTTACGACAGTTATCACGACCACGTTAACTTCTGTAAAACAGTGCTTGGAAGCAAAAACTGTGAGATATTAACTATCTAATTTGCATATCTTACCCAGAGTTCCCTGATGCATTGGTGACAGTGTATGCAGAGTATTTCTGTGCTAAAGCAAGTAGGGATACTTGCCTAGATCTGCTAATTTTCAGTTCAATAATTCTATACCTCTTTCTCTTGTTAAGTGTATCCAGTCCACGGATCATCCATTACTTGTGGGATATTCTCCTTCCCAACAGGAAGTTGCAAGAGGATCACCCACAGCAGAGCTGCTATATAGCTCCTCCCCTCACTGCCATATCCAGTCATTCTCTTGCAACTCTCAACAAAGATGGAGGTCGTAATAGGACTGTGGTGTTTTATACTTAGTTTATTTCTACAATCAAAAGTTTGTTATTTTTAAATGGTACCGGAGTGTACTGTTTATCTCAGGCAGTATTTAGAAGAAGAATCTGCCTGCGTTTTCTATGACTTAGCAGAAGTAACTAAGATCCTTTGCTGTTCTCACATATTCTGAGGAGTGAGGTAACTTCAGAGGGGGAATGGCGTGCAGGTCTTCCTGCAATAAGGTATGTGCAGTTAATATTTTTCTAGGGATGGAATTTGCTAGAAAATGCTGCTGATACGGAAGTAATGTAAGTAAAGCCTTAAATGCAGTGATAGCAACTGGTAGCAGGCTTATTAATAGAGATACATACTCTTATAAAAGTGTATTTTAAAACGTTTGCTGGCATGTTTAATCGTTTTTTATATATGTTTGGTGTTAAAACTTATTGGGGCCTGGTTTTTTCCACATGGCTGGCTTGAATTTTGCCTAGAAACAGTTCCCTGAGGCATTCCACTGCTGTAATATGAGTGGGAGGGGCCTATTTTAGCGCATTTTTGCGCAGCAAAAATTACAGACACAGACATCCAGCTACTTCCTGCATGATCCAGGACTTCTCTGAAGGTCTCAAAAGGCTTCAAAAGTCGTATTGAGGGAGGTAAAAAGCCACAGTAGAGCTGTGGCAGTTGTTGTGACTGTTTGAAAAACGTTTTTGTCATTTGTTATTCCGTTTTTGTTATTATGGGGTTAATCATCCATTTGCAAGTGGGTGCAATGCTCTGCTAACTTATTACATACACTGTAAAAATTTTGTTAGTGTAACTGCCTTTTTTCACTGATATTTCACTGATATTTCAAATTTGGACAAAATTTGTGTTTCTTAAAGGCGCAGTAACGTTTTTTATATTGCTTGTATGACTGTAACACAGTTGCAATTCCAGAGAAATTGTGTAGGCTGGATAGATACTATGTGGTGCCGGTGTGTACTGATGTTTTTCCTATACCTAAAAGGCTTACAGAAATTATTAGCAAGGAGTGGGATAGACCCGGTGTGCCCTTTTCCCCACCTCCTATATTTAGAAAAATGTTTCCAATAGACGCCACTACACAGGACTTATGGCAGACGGTCCCTAAGGTGGAGGGAGCAGTTTCTACTTTAGCAAAGCGTACCACTATCCCGGTTGAGGACAGTTGTGCTTTTTCAGATCCAATGGATAAAAAATTGGAGGGTTACCTTAAGAAAATGTTTATTCAACAAGGTTTTATTTTACAGCCCCTTGCATGCATTGCGCCTGTCACTGCTGCGGTGGCATTCTGGTTTGAGGCCCTGGAAGAGGCCATCCATACAGCTCCATTGAATGAAATTATTGACAAGCTTAGAACGCTTAAGCTAGCTAACTCATTTGTTTCTGATGCCATTGTTCATTTGACTAAACTAACGGCTAAGAATTCCGGATTCGCCATCCAGGCGCGTAGGGCGCTATGGCTTAAATCCTGGTCAGCTGACGTGACTTCAAAGTCTAAATTACTCAACATTCCTTTCAAGGGGCAGACCTTATTCGGGCCTGGCTTGAAGGAAATTATTGCTGACATTACTGGAGGCAAGGGTCATACCCTTCCTCAGGACAGGGCCAAATCAAAGGCCAAACAGTCTAATTTTCATGCCTTTCGAAATTTCAAGGCAGGAGCAGCATCAACTTCCTCCGCTTCAAAACAAGAGGGAACTGTTGCTCATTCCAGACAGGCCTGGAAACCTAACCAGTCCTGGAACAAGGGCAAGCAGGCCAGAAAGCCTGCTGCTGCCCCCAAGACAGCATGAAGGAACGGCCCCCTACCCGGAAACGGATCTAGTGGGGGGGGGCAGACTTCTCTCTTCGCCCAGGTGTGGGCAAGAGATGTTCAGGATCCCTGGGCGTTGGAGATCATATCTCAGGGATATCTTCTGGACTTCAAAGCTTCTCCTCCACAAGGGAGATTTCATCTTTCAAGGTTATCAGCAAACCAGATAAAGAAAGAGGCATTCCTAAGCTGTGTGCAAGACCTCCTAGTAATGGGAGTGATCCATCCAGTTCCGCGGATGGAACAAGGACAGGGGTTTTATTCAAATCTGTTTGTGGTTCCCAAGAAAGAGGGAACCTTCAGACCAATCTTGGATCTAAAGATCTTAAACAAATTCCTCAGAGTTCCATCATTCAAAATGGAAAATATTCGGACCATCCTACCCATGATCCAAGAGGGTCAGTACATGACCACAGTGGACTTAAAGGATACCTACCTTTACATACCGATTCACAAAGATCATCATCGGTTCCTAAGGTTTGCCTTTCTAGACAGGCATTACCAATTTGTAGCTCTTCCCTTCGGGTTGGCCACAGCCCCGATAATTTTTACAAAGGTTCTGGGCTCACTTCTGGCGGTTCTAAGACCGCAAGGCATAGCGGTGGCTCCTTATCTAGACGACATCCTGATACAGGCGTCAAGCTTTCAAATTGCCAAGTCTCATACAGAGATAGTTCTGGCATTTCTGAGGTCGCATGGATGGAAAGTGAACGTGGAAAAGAGTTCTCTATCCCCACTCACAAGAGTCTCCTTCCTAGGGACTCTTATAGATTCTGTAGAGATGAAAATTTACCTGACGGAGTCCAGGTTATCAAAACTTCTAAATGCTTGCCGTGTCCTTCATTCCATTCCACGCCCGTCAGTGGCTCAGTGCATGGAAGTAATCGGCTTAATGGTAGCGGCATTTGCGCGCCTGCATCTCAGACCGCTGCAATTATGCATGCTAAGTCAGTGGAATGGGGATTACTCAGATTTGTCCCCTCTACTAAATCTGGATCAAGAGACCAGAGATTCTCTTCTCTGGTGGCTATCTCGGGTCCATCTGTCCAAGGGTATGTCCTTTCGCAGGCCAGATTGGACGATTGTAACAACAGATGCCAGCCTTCTAGGTTGGGGTGCAGTCTGGAACTCCCTGAAGGCTCAGGGATTGTGGACTCAGGAGGAGAAACTCCTCCCAATAAATATTCTGGAGTTAAGAGCAATATTCAATGCTCTTCTAGCTTGGCCTCAGTTAGCAACCCTGAGGTTCATCAGATTTCAGTCGGACAACATCACGACTGTGGCTTACATCAACCATCAAGGGGGAACCAGGAGTTCCCTAGCGATGTTAGAAGTCTCAAGGATATTTCGCTGGGCAGAGTCTCACTCTTGCCACCTGTCAGCGATCCACATCCCAGGCGTAGAGAACTGGGAGGCGGATTTTCTAAGTTGTCAGACTTTTCATCCGGGAGAGTGGGAACTCCATCCGGAGGTGTTTGCTCAACTGGTCCATTGTTGGGGCAAACCAGAACTGGATCTCATGGCGTCTCGCCAGAACGCCAAGCTTCCTTGTTACGGATCCAGGTCCAGGGACCCGGGAGCGACGCTGATAGATGCTCTAGCAGCTCCTTGGTTCTTCAACCTGGCTTATGTGTTTCCACCGTTTCCTCTGCTCCCTCGACTGATTGCCAAAATCAAACAGGAGAGAGCATCAGTGATTCTGATAGCGCCTGCGTGGCCACGCAGGACCTGGTATGCAGACCTAGTGGACATGTCATCTCTTCCACCATGCACTCTGCCTCTGAGGCAGGACCTTCTAATACAAGGTCCTTTCAGTCATCCAAATCTAATTTCTCTGAGACTGACTGCATGGAGATTGAATGCTTGATTCTATCAAGGCGTGGCTTCTCCGAGTCAGTCATTGATACCTTAATACAGGCACGAAAGCCTGTCACCAGGAAAATCTACCATAAGATATGGCGTAAATATCTTTATTGGTGTGAATCCAAGAGTTACTCATGGAGTAAGGTTAGGATTCCTAGGATATTTTCCTTTCTCCAAGAGGGTTTGGACAAAGGCTTATCAGCTAGTTCTTTAAAGGGACAGATCTCTGCTCTGTCTATTCTTTTGCACAAGCGTCTGGCAGAGGTTCCAGGCTTTGGTTAGGATTAAGCCTGTGTTCAAAATTGTTGCTCCCCCGTGGAGCTTAAACTTGGTTCTTAAAGTTCTTCAGGGAGTTCCGTTTGAACCTCTTCATTCCATTGATATTAAACTTTTATCTTGGAAAGTTCTGTTTTTGATGGCTATTTCCTCGGCTCGAAGAGTCTCTGAGTTATCTGCCTTACAATGTGATTCTCCTTATCTGATTTTTCATTCAGACAAGGTAGTTCTTCGTACCAAACCTGGGTTTTTACCTAAGGTGGTTTCTATCAGGAATATCAATCAAGAGATTGTTGTTCCATCATTGTGTCCTAATCCTTCTTCAAAGAAGGAACGTCTTTTGCATAATCTGGACCTAGTCCGTGCCTTGAAGTTTTACTTACAGGCTACTAAAGATTTTCGTCAAACATCTGCCCTGTTTGTCGTTTACTCTGGACAGAGGAGAGGTCAAAAAGCTTCGGCAACCTCTCTCTCCTTTTGGCTTCAGAGCATAATACGCTTTGCCTATGAGACTGCTGGACAGCAGCCCCCTGAAAGGATTACAGCTCATTCTACTAGAGCTGTGGCTTCCACCTGGGCCTTTAAAAATGAGGCCTCTGTTGAACAGATTTGCAAGGCTGCTACTTGGTCTTCGCTTAACACCTTTTCAAAATTTTACAAATTTGATACTTTTGCTTCTTCGGAGGCTGTTTTTGGGAGAAATGTTCTACAGGCAGTGGTTCCTTCCGTTTAAGTTCCTGCCTTGTCCCTCCCATCATCCGTGTACTTTAGCTTTGGTATTGGTATCCCACAAGTAATGGATGATCCGTGGACTGGATACACTTAACAAGAGAAAACATAATTTATGCTTACCTGATAAATTTATTTCTCTTGTAGTGTATCCAGTCCACGGCCCGCCCTGTCCTTTTAAGGCAGGTCTACATTTTAATTAAACTACAGTCACCACTGCACCCTATGGTTTCTCCTTTCTCGGCTTGTTTCGGTCGAATGACTGGATATGGCAGTGAGGGGAGGAGCTATATAGCAGCTCTGCTGTGGGTGATCCTCTTGCAACTTCCTGTTGGGAAGGAGAATATCCCACAAGTAATGGATGATCCGTGGACTGGATACACTACAAGAGAAATAAATTTATCAGGTAAGCATAAATTATGTTTTTTTTGTAATGGAGGATTTTAATCTCATGGGTTTATCTCTTTTTATATATATATACACACACTTACACATAATAGCCCTTTCCAGTCAATCAACCTATATTTATATGAATAATTTTTATCAGATAGTGTATGTATGAGTATAACACTTTTTTTTTTATCTACTAAGTTGTGCTTGGTGCTTTTTTTAACCCTTACACTAAGTCTTCACCCTCGCTAACCCAAAAAGCGCAATTTTTGTAATACACAAGCAAGATAGTGAGGTTGCAATATTGCTTATCGCGACCTGTGCTATCTTTAGTGTGCCACTTGTAATCTAGCACTATGTAAGGATTGTACTAAATTTTTGTCAAAAATATAATAGCTCATCAAGGGTCTGATGATCGAAAGCTCTCTGCTCAGGTGAGATAATCTAAAATGATCCTCCAGCACTGGAAAATCCCTAGTGAAAAGTTCAAAAGGCAGATTTTGCTATACTTCTCCAAAAGGGTGTTCCCTGCATTTCTGTATGTGATGAAGAGAAAAGCCCAGTGCAATATAGCACTGCGTGAGATGACAGTTCTGCTGCATTTACACTTTGTGCATGGTATTCTAAATTACTTTAAGCTTCTGATTGCATTTTATTACATTTAAACTTTGCACTTTCCATTTTTTATTTTATTTTGTATACAGCAGTGTATTTAGGATTGTGATTTTACACATTATGATTATGCTTTCACAGTTTCTGTGTAATTGCACTTTGCATTTCTTCTATTGAGCAATAAACTGAAAAACTGCCAGAAAGTAATGAAGTTCTCTGAGAAACTGAAGCTATGAGCCAAATAATAAAACATTCTCTAGTTTGTAGAGAAATTTTATTACAGACTTCACAGGGGCTGAACTCACTGAAAAAGGGTGGAACCTGGAAGTCCCAGATAGATGGAATATGCTTTCCATAGAAAGTATTGAAGCTTTCTGGGATACACAATTTCACATAGGAGAGAGTGAAGGTAACCAGAGAACACCTGGGGCTGATAAAAAAGGCTTACTTTTCATCAATTTCAAATTTAAACTGAAATGTTTTCACTACAATTTAACTTGTCTTTGTCTATATTTTTGTATATATTACTTTTCTGTTAGTTAAAATAAATGTATTGTAAAATTTTAGCAAACTTCACCTGCAAACAGCTGGTAAGATAAATCCATGAGACCAGATTGTTTAAAATGCTTACATCATTTCACAAGATTTTTGAGACCTTCAGACATGCCCAGGGAACAGCCTTATCCCTCCCACTTTCTGAAACTCTGTTTTAGTTTACAATAGAGCAATTACAAAATGCAGTGTTATTAGTAAACGATACACAGAAATATACAAAGTATGATCCTAATTTGTTAAAGTAATACTGAAACCTTCAAAACCTAATCTGAATTTGTAAAATGTTTGCTGGATCTAAATCTTAATGTTTAAAATCTAAAAGAGAAAGTGCAAAGCTTTTAAATGCAAGAATACTGAAAGGACCGAATCTGAAGTGTAAAGTAATATAAAAAATAATGCACAAAGTGTGTTACAAAACAAAATTGCAGTGATATATTGCATTGAGCTTGTCTCTCTTTCAGATACAGAACTGAGAGATCTTTCAGTGCTTGAGAGTTGTGCCTGTTTTCTTTTGAGCATTCATTGAGCTCAGCCCCTTTAAAGTCAACTACAATTTCTCTCCACGCTGAAGAGTCTTTGATCATCAGGGCCTTGGCTTTCTTTGAAATATTTGGTATGGAAAGATATTTATTAGCTACTCATATGATTCTTTCTTCAGAATGCTTTGGCACATCTAGAATCTCTTACAGTCGATGTAGAGCAAGCCCACCCACCAGCTAGTAAAGAAAGTATAGACTGCCTGCCACAAATTGTTCTAACAGATGAGCACAATGGTAAGATACTATAACGTTTTTAAATGTCTATTGTTGTTTCTACATAAGCTCTAAGCTCATCAACAGACATCAAACTGCATTTTTGTTACAACGGCTTTGTTTGAACAGCACTCTCTTTACAAACGCTGCTTTTCGAATGCCTATACGATGGCTGTTTATGGATACCTTGGCTTGTAGTGAATTTCATTTTTACATATCTTTTATATACTTTCGGCTAGATTTAGAGTTGGGCGTTAGCTGTCAAAAGCAGTGTTAAGGGGTCCTAACGCTGCTTTTTACCGCCCGCTGGTATTTAGAGTCAGCCAGGAAAGGGTCTAACGCTCACTTCCTTACCGCGACTCCAGGCTACCGCAGATCCCTTACGCCAATTGCGTATCCTATCTTTTCTATGGGATCTGCCTAACGCCGGTATTTGGAGTCTTGGAAGAAGATATCGGTAGACCCTCTACCGACAAGACTCCTACCGACAAAAAAAAGTCAGTAGTTAAGAGCTTTATGGGCTAACGCCGGAATATAAAGCTCTTAACTACTGTGCTACAAAGTACACTAACACACATAAACTACCTATGTACCCCTAAACCGAGACCCCCCACATCGCCGCCACTATAATAAAAAAATAAAATGTAGTTTAATCAGCCAATCAGATTGAAGTTCAATCCGATTGGCTGATCCAATCAGATTGAGCTCGCATTCTATTGGCTGTTCCGATCAGCCAATAGAATGCAAGCTCAATCTGATTGAATCAGCCAATCAGATTTTTCCTACCTTAATTCCGATTGGCTGATAGAATCCTATCAGCCAATCGGAATTCGAGGGACGCCATCTTGGATGACGTCCCTTAAAGGAACCTTCATTCGTCATTAGTCCGTTGGGGAAGGAGGATGTTCCGCGTTGGCGGGATGAAGATGGATCCGGAAGATAGAAGAAGACATCGCCCGGATGGAAGACCTCTTCTTTGCCGCTTGGATCAAGACTTCGCCCGGATGGAGGACCACATCGCCTGGATTGGATGAAGACTTCGGCTCGGCTGAGTGAAGACGACTCAAGGTAGGGAGATCTTCAGGGGGTTAGTGATAGGTTTTTTTAAGGTGGGTTTGGGTGGGTTAGAATAGGTGTATGTGGGTGGTGGGTTGTAATGTTGGGGGGGTATTGTATTTTCTTTTACTGGTAAAAGAGCCGATTACTTTGGGGCAATGCCCCACAAAAAACCCTTTTAAGGGCTGGTAATAGAGCTGATTACTTTTGTAATTTAGAATAGAGTAGGGATTTTTTTTATTTTGGGGGGCTTTTTTATTTTATTAGGGGGCTTAGATTAGGTGTAATAAGATTAAAATTCTTGTAATTTTTTATTTTTTGTAATTTAGTGTTTGTTTTTTTGTAATATGGTTTAGTTTATTTAATTGTATTTTAGTTTAGCTAATTGTAGGCCATTTATTTAATTTAATGATAGTGTAGTGTTAGGTTTAATTGTAACTTAGGTTAGGATTTATTTTGCATGTAATTTTGTAATTATTTTAACTAGGTAGCTATTGTATAGTTAATAACTATTAAATAGTTAATAACTATTTAATAGCTATTGTACCTAGTTAAAATAAATACAAAGTTGCCTGTAAAATAAATATAAATCCTAAAATAGATACAATGTAATTATTAGTTATATTGTAGCTATATTAGGGTTTAATTTATAGGTATTTATTTTTAAATAGGAATAATTTATTTAATTATAGGAATATTATTTCGTTTAATTTAAATTATATTTATGTTAGGGGGGTGTTACGGTTAGGGTTAGACTTAGGTTTAGGGGTTAATACATTTATTATAGTAGCGGCAACGTTGCGGGCGGGAGATTAGGGGTTAATAATTGTAGGTAGGTGGCGGTGATGTTAGGGAGGGCAGATTAGGGGATAATAAAATTTATTATAGTGTTTGCGAGGCGGGAGTGCGGCGGTTTAGGGGTTAATTAATTTATTATAGTGGCGGCGATGTCCGGTCGGCAGATTAGGGGTTAATACTTGTAGTTAGGTTGCGGCGATGTTGGGGGGGGGCAGATTAGGGGTTAATAAATATATAATGTAGGGTTCGGCGATGTTAGGGACAGCACATTAGGGGTTCATAGGGATAATGTAGGTGGCGGCGGTGTCCGGTCGGCAGATATGGGGTTAATAATATAATGCAGGTGTCAGCGATAGCGGGGGCGGCAGATTAGGGGTGTTTAGACTCAGGGTTCATGTTAGGGTGTTAGGTGTAGACTTAGAGAGTGTTTCCACATAGGAAACAATGGGGCTGTGTTATGAGCTGAACGCTGCTTTTTTGCAGGTGTTAGGTTTTTTTCTCTTGTAAAGGTGTATCCAGTCCACGGGTTCATCCATTACTTGTGGGATATTCTCCTTCCCAACAGGAAGCTGCAAGAGGACACCCACAGCAGAGCTGTCTATATAGCTCCTCCCCTAACTGCCACCCCCCAGTCATTCTCTTGCAGCTCTCGACAAGAAAGGAAGTATCAAGAGAGATGTGGTGACTTAGTGTAGTTTTTACCTTCAATCAAAAGTTTGTTATTTTTAAACGGTACCGGCGTTGTACTGTTTTTACTCTCAGGCAGAAATTGGAAGAAGAATTCTGCCTGGAGGTTTTGATGATCTTAGCGGTTTGTAACTAAGGTCCATTGCTGTTCTCACACATAACTGAAGAGTATGGAAAGAAAACTTCAGTTGGGGGGACGGTCTGCAGATTGTCTGCTTTGAGGTATGTTCAGTATATTTTTTTCTAGAGAGATGATAAGGTCTAGAAAATGCTGACAGTGCCTGGTATATTTAATGTAAGCCTGATACAGTGATTTAACAACAACTGGGATCATGCTTGCAAATAAGGGTAATATTCATGTTAATACTTTTATTACTTTGTGTAAAAACGTTTGCATGATTTATAAAAATAAAAACTTTTTTCTCTGAGGGTGATAAATCTTTATTTGGGGCCTACTTTTCCACATGGCTTGTTAGATTACTCCTAGGAGTACTTTTTTAAGGCCCTCTGACTTTGAGTGCATGGTAGGGAGGGGCCTATTTTCAAGCTCTAAATGTGCAGTTGATTTTCAGTCTGAGACATCCAGCTTCCCTGAAGGAGTCCTCTGGCTTATAGGACCTCTATAGAGGGTTTTGTTCCTGCAAAAATCGTTTTTAAGGGCAGGTAGGAGCCACAGCACAGCTGTGGCAGTGTGTTTGACTGTTTGTTAGCAGTTTTAATGTTTTTCTAATTCGTTTTTGGGCATGAGGGGTTAGTCATCCATTTGCAAGTGGGTGCAATGCTGCTTTAGTCCCTTATACACACTGTAAAAATTTCGTAGAGTTTACTACTTTTTATCACTGTTTTGCAGTTTATGTGGTAGTTTTTTTCTCTTAAAGGCACAGCACCGTTTTTATATTATTGCTTTTTTCACATTTATTAGAGTGTTTTCCAAGCTTGCTGGTCTCATTACTAGTCTGTTAAACATGTCTGACATAGAGGAAACTCCTTGTTCATTATGTTTAGAAGCCATTGTGGAACCCCCTCTTAGAATGTGTACCAAATGCACTGACCTTTCTATAAGTTATAAAGATCATATTATGGCTTTTAAAGATTTATCATCTGAGGTTTCTGAGACTGACAAAAGGGAGGTTATGCCATCTAGCTCTCCCCACGTGTCAGAACCTATAACTCCTGCTCAAGGGACGGCAAGTACATCTAGCGCGTCCAATGCGTTTACCTTATAACACATGGCAGCAGTTATGAATCATACCCTCACAGAGGTATTGTCCAAACTGCCAGGGTTACAAGGAAAGCGAGACAGCTCTGGGGCTAGAACAAATACAGAGCTCTCTGACGCTTTAGTAGCTATGTCTGATATACCCTCACAATGTGCAGAAGTTGAAGCAGGAGAGCTTCTATCTGTGGGTGACTTCTGATTCAGGGAAGGCGTTACTTCAGTCTGACTCTGAAATGACAACATTTAAATTTAAGCTTGAACACCTCCGCGTGTGGCTCAGGGAGGTTTTAGCGACTCTGGATGGCTGTGACACCATTGTAGTCCCAGAGAAATTGTGTAAAATGGACAAATACTTTGCAGTGCCTGTTTACACTGACGTTTTTTCAATCCCTAAGAGGTTTTCAGAAATTATTACTAAGGAATGGGATAGACCAGGTGTACCGTTCTATCCCCCTCCTGCTTTTAAAAAGATGTTTCCTATAGATGCCGCTACACGGGACTCGTGGCAGACGGTCCCTAAGGTGGAGGGAGCAGTCTCTACCCTAGCTAAGCGTACAACTATTCCTGTCGAGGACAGTTGTGCTTTCCTAGATCCTATCGATAAAAAATTAGAGGGTTTCCTTAAGAAAATCTTTATACTACAAGGTTTTATTCTCCAGCCTCTTGCATGCATTGCCCCAGTCACTACTGCAGCGGCTTTCTGGCTCTACAGGTAGAAACCCCGTTGGATGATATCCTTGACAGGCTTAAAGCTCTTAAGTTAGCCAATTCATTTATTTCTGACGCCGTTTTTCATTTAACCAAGCTAACGGCTAAAAATTCAGGTTTTGCCATTCAGGCGCGTAGGGCGCTATGGCTTAAATCCTGGTCAGCTAATGTCACTTCAAAGTCTAAACTTCTCAATATCCCCTTCAAAGGGTAGACCCTATTTGGGCCTGGACTGAAAGAGATCATTTTTGATATTACTGGAGGAAAAGGCCACGCCCTTCCCCAGGATAGGTCCAACAAGTTAAGTACCAAACAGACTAATTTTCGTTCCCTTCGAAACTTCAAGAGTGGCACAGCTTCATCTTCCTCTTCTACAAAACAAGAGGGAAATTTTGCCCAGTCCAAGCCAGTCTGGATACCTAACCAGGCTTGGAACAAAGGGAAACAGGCCAAAAAGCCTGCTGCTGCCTCTAAGACAGCATGAAGGAGTAGCCCCCGATCCGAGACCGGATCTAGTGGGGGGCAGACTTTCTCTCTTCGCCCAGGCTTGGGCAAGAGATGTCCAGGATCCCTGGGCTCTGGGGATTGTTTCCCAGGGATATCTTCTGGATTTCAAAGCTTCATCTCCAAAGGGGAGATTTCATCTCTCACAATTATCTGCAAACCAGATAAAGAGAGAGGCATTCTTACATTGCGTTCAAGACCTACTAGTTATGGGAGTGATCCACCCAGTTCCAAAGGAGGAACAGGGGCACGGCTTCTATTCAAATCTGTTTATAGTTCCCAAGAAAGAGGGAACTTTCAGACCAATCTTGGATCTCAAGATCCTAAACAAATTTCTCAGGGTCCCATCCTTCAAGATGGAGACTATTCGAACCATCCTACCTATGATCCAGGAGGGTCAATATATGACTACCGTGGATTTAAAGGATGCTTATCTACACATTCCGATACACAGGGATCATCATCAGTTTCTCAGGTTCGCCTTCCTAGACAGGCATTACCAGTTTGTGGCTCTTCCCTTTGGGTTAGCCACAACACCAAGAATCTTTACAAAGGTTCTAGGGTCCCTTCTGGCGGTTCTAAGGCCGCGGGGTATAGCAGTGGCCCCTTACCTAGATGACATCCTGATACAGGCGTCGACTTTTCAAATCGCCAGGTCCCATACGGACATTGTTCTGGCATTCCTGAGGTCTCACGGGTGGAAGGTGAACGAAGGAAAGAGTTCTCTCTCCCCTCTCACAAGAGTTTCCTTCCTAGGAACTCTGATAGACTCAGTAGAAATGAAGATTTATCTGACAGAGGTCAGGTTGTCAAAACTTCTAACTTCCTGCCATGCTCTTTATTCCACTTCCCATCCGTCAGTGGCTCAGTGTATGGAGGTAATCGGAATAATGGTAGCGACAATGGACATAGTTCCGTTTGCCCGCCTACATCTCAGACCACTGCAACTTTGCATGCTCAATCAGTGGAACGGGGATTACACATATTTGTCCCCTCTACTAAATCTGGATCAATAGACCAGGGATTCTCTTCTCTGGTGGCTATCTTGGGTCCGTCTGTCCAAGGGAATGAGTTTCCGCAGGCTAGAATGGACTATAGTAACGACAGATGCCAGCCTTCTGGGCTGGGGTGCAGTCTTCAACTCCCTGAAGGCTCAGGGTTCGTGGACTCAGGAGGAGCCCCTCCTTCCGATAAACATTCTGGAACTAAGAGCAATATTCAATGCTCTTCAGGCTTGGCCTCAGCTAGCTGCGGTTAGGTTCATCAGATTTCAGTCAGACAACATCAACCATCAGGGGGGAAACAAGGAGCCCCCTGGCAATGTTGGAGGTTTCAAAGATAATTCTATGGGCAGAGGTTCACTCTTGCCATCTCTCAGCTATCCATATCCCAGGAGTAGAGAACTGGGAGGCGGATTTTTCACCCGGGGGAGTGGGAGCTCCATCCGGAGGTATTTGCCCAGTTGATTCAACTATGGGGCAAACCAGAACTGGATCTCATGGCGTCTCGTCAGAATGCCAAGCTTCCTTGTTACGGGTCCAGGTCCAGGGATCCCAAGGCAGCGCTGATAGATGCTCTAGCAGCGCCCTGGTCCTTCAGCCTGGCTTATGTGTTTCCACCGTTTCCTCTGCTCCCTCGTCTGATTGCCAAGATCAAGCAGGAGAGAGCTTCGGTGATCTTGATAGCCCCTGCGTGGCCACGCAGGACTTGGTATGCAGATCTGGTGGACATGTCATCTTTTCCACCATGGACTCTGCCGCTAAGGCAGGACCTTCTACTTCAAGGTCCCTTCAAACATCCAAATCTAATTTCTCTACGTCTGACTGCTTGGAGATTGAACGCTTGATTCTATCAAAGCGTGGTTTTTCCGAATCGGTCATTGATACCTTAATTCAGGCTCGAAAGCCTGTCACCAGGAAGATCTATCATAAGATATTGTGTAAATATCTTCACTGGTGTGAATCCAAGGGTTACTCATGGAGTCAGGATTCCTAGGATATTATCTTTTCTCCAAGAAGGATTGGAGAAAGGATTGTCAGCTAGTTCCTTAAAGGGACAGATTTCTGCTCTGTCTATTCTTTTGCACAAACGTCTGGCTGAGGTTCCAGACGTTCAGGCGTTTTGTCAGGCTTTAGTTAGAATCAAGCCTGTGTTTAAACCTGTTGCTCCGCCATGGAGTTTAAATTTAGTTCTTAAAGTTCTTCAAGGGGTTCCGTTTGAACCTTTGCATTCCATAGATATTAAACTTTTATCTTGGAAAGTTCTGTTTTTAGTAGCTATCTCCTCCGCTCGAAAAGTTTCGGAGTTATCTGCTTTACAATGTAATTCCCCTTATCTGATTTTCCATGCTAATAAGGTAGTGTTACGTACCAAACCTGGGTTTCTTCCTAAGGTGGTATCTAATAAAAATATCAATCAGGAGATTGTTGTTCCTTCACTATGTCCTAATCCTTCTTCAAAGAAGGAACGTCTATTACACAATCTTGATGTGGTTCGTACTTTAAAGTTTTATTTACAAGCTATGAAGGATTTTCGTCAAACATCTGCTTTGTTTGTTGTCTACTCTGGACAGAGGAGAGGCCAAAAGGCTTCGGCAACTTCTCTTTCTTTTTGGCTAAGAAGTATAATACGCTAAGCTTATGAGACTGCTGGCCAGCAGCCTCCTGAAAGAATTACAGCTCATTGGTCTTCGCTTCTTACCTTTTCGAAATTCTATAAATTTTATACTTTTGCTTCTTCGGAGACTATTTTTGGGAGAAAGGTCTTACAGGCAGTGGTGCCTTCCGTTTAAGTTCCTGCCTTGTCCCTCCCTTCATCCATGTCCTAAAGCTTTGGTATTGGTATCCCACAAGTAATGGATGAACCCGTGGACTGGATACACCTTTACAAGAGAAAACAAAATTTATGCTTACCTGATAAATTTATTTCTCTTGTGGTGTATCCAGTCCACGGCCCGCCTTGTCATTTTAAGGCAGGTGTTTTTTATTTTTAAACTACAGTCACCACTGCACCCTATAGTTTCTATAGTTTTAGTGGGTGTCCTCTTGCAGCTTCCTGTTGGGAAGGAGAATATCCCACAAGTAATGGATGAACCCGTGGACTGGATACACCACAAGAGAAATAAATTTATCAGGTAAGCATACATTTTGTTTTTCAGCCCAAACTGCCCCATTGTTTCCTATGGGGATATCGTGGACGAGCACGTTTTGCCAGCTTACCGCTACCGTAAGCAACGGTATTGAGGGTTGAAGTGGAGCTAAATTATGTTCAACGCTCCCTTTTCTGAGCCTAACGCAGCCACTCAGACAACTCTCAATACCAGCGTTGTTTAAAGGGTGCGCTAGGAAAAAAAGTAGAGTTAGCTACGCGGGTCTTTATTGACAAAACTCTAAATCTAGGCGATTGTATTTTCTTTTTTTGGATATGCACAATACCATTTTTCTTGATCATACTGCCGTATTTTAGAGAAATAGTTTTTGAACTTTGAATCTGTTATGCTACAGTAAACTGCAGCAAATCAATGGCAGCCAATTAGTATCAGCTGAAGAGGGTATGATGCTTTCCTCAGTTTTTTAATATTTACAGATCATTTAAAAACGACTTAAAGGGACACTGTACCCAATTTTTTTCTTTTGTAATTCAGAAAGAGCATGCAATTTTAAGCAACTTTCTAATTTAATCCCATTATCAAATTTTCTTCGTTCTCTTGCTATCATTATTTGAAAAAGAAGGCATCTAAGCTTTTTTTTTGTTTCAGTACTCTGGACAGCACATTTTTATTGGTGGATGAATTTATCCACCAATCAGCAAGGGCAACCCAGGTTGTTCACCAAAAATGGGCCGGCATCTAAACTTACATTCTTGCATTTCAAATAAAGATACCAAGAGAATGAAGAAAATGTGATACTAGGAGTAAATTAGAAAGTTGCTTAAAATTTCATGCTCAATCTGAATCGCGAAAGAAAATTTTTGGGTACAGTGTCCCTTTAATTGGGGCTATTACATTCATTTTTAACCTGCATTCTGATTAAAAAATGATGAGCTCTAATTTGTTAGAGCATGTAAGTTTAACACGAGGGACTCTGCAGCTTTGTGTGTTTAAGCTGCAGAGCACTGCAGGTCCACAGCGGAAACTGCCGCTGACCCAATCAGCAGAGGAAGTTTTGCAGCAGGGCCATATACGGCTTCAATGTTGTATTTTAACTGTGCGTTTAACCCTTTTTGCAAGGGGGGTTAAAATGATGTGTTCTGGCAAATTAGAGCATGTAAATGTTTTCACAATAATAGCCGTTTAAGGTCCCTGTGACTCCATGCATAGGGTCCCACGTACTAATGAATGGAAGGATGTTCCCAACTTGAAAATTATCTGTTCTCTGCCCGTATTTTCTATTGTATAAGTATAGCGGAGAGGTTACAAATCAGCAGCCATATAACCGCCGCTTTTCAACTTGCGGTATGCAGACTCGCATGAGCAAAGTCTCCAGAGTGGCATCCACTGCCTTAGTACATGGAGCCCACAATACTTTTGAAGCATAATCTGTGCTGGTGAATAATTGAAAATTGAAGCACTTTGTATGTTACAGGGTTCAGCAAATTGAAACTGTTACTTTTGTATGTTGTGAATAGTGCTTTGAGCATATGTATTGACTGGAGATATAAATTAAAGGGACAGTCTACACCAGAAATGTTATTGTTTAAAAAGATAGAAAATCCCTTTATTACCCATTCCCTAGTTTTGCACAGCCAACACAGTTATATAATTAAACTTTCCTCTTTAGGACATGACAAGTCCATGGATCATCTTCATTACTTATGGGATATTCACCTTCTGGTCTGCAGGAGGCGGCAAAGAGCACCTACAGCAAAGCTATTAAATAGCCCCTCCCTTCCCCTCCAACCCAGTCATTCTCTTTGCCTGCGTTAGTAATAGGACGGAAGTGTTCTCAAGTCTGATTCTCAAATGGGGTCAACCGGAGTTGGATCTCATGGCATCTCAAGAGAATGCCAAGCTTCCGAGGTACGGGTCGAGGTCCAGGGATCCGCAGGCGGATCTGATAGATGCCCTGGCGGTTCCTTGGTCCTTCAAGCTTGCATACCTGTTTGCTCAGTTTGCGCTTCTTCCTCGAGTCATTGCTTGCATAAAACAGGAGAGGGCTCCAGTGATCCTCATTGCTCCTGCCTGGCCTCGCAGAACTTGGTATGCGGACCTGGCAGGCATGTCGTCTCTGCCACCCTGGAGACTTCCGTTGAGGAAGGATCTTCTCATTCAAGGTCCCTTCCTTCACCCAAATATAGTTTCTCTGAAGCTGACTGCTTGGAGATTGAACGCTTAATTTTGTCAAGACAAGGTTTGTCAGATGCGGTCATTGAGACCTTGGTTCAGCTCGTAAGCCGGTAACTAGAAAGATTTACCATAAGATATGGCGTAAATATCTTTATTGGTGCGAATCTAAGGGCTACTCATGGAGTAAGATTAGGATTCCGAGAATTTTAGCTTTTCTCCAAGAGGGCTTGGAGAAAAGGGTCAGATTTCGGCCTTGTCTATTTTGTTACATAAACGCCTGGCAGATGTTCAGTCTTTCTGTCAGGCTCTGGTCAGGATCAGACCTGTATTTAAGCCTATTGCTCCTCCATGGAGTCTTAATTTGGTTCTTAATGTTCTTCAAGGGGTTCCGTTTGAACCTATGCATTCCTTGGATATTAAGATTCTGTCTTGGAAAGTTTTATTTCTTGTTGCTATTTCCTCTGCTCGTAGAGTGTCCGAACTCTCGGCTTTGCAATGCGCTTCCCCTTATCTTATTTTTCATGCTGATAAAGTAGTTTTGCGTACCAAATTGGGTTTTCTTCCTAAGGTAGTTTCTGATCGAAACATTAATCAGGAAATTGTTGTACCTTTGTTGTGTCCTAATCCTTCCTCTCAGAAGGAACGTCTTTTGCACAACCTTGATGTTGTTCGTGCTTTAAAGTTTTATTTACAGGCGACAAAGGACTTTCGTCAGTCTTCTTCTCTGTTTGTTGTTTTCTCAGGGAAACAAAGGGTTCAAAAGGCTACGGCCACTTCGCTTTCTTTTTGACTGAAGAGTATCATACGTTTTGCTTATGAAACCGCTGGGAAGCGGCCTCCTGAGAGTGTTACGGCTCATTCTACTAGAGCTGTGGCTTCTTCATGGGCATTCAAGAATGAAGCTTCTATTGAACAGATTTGTAAAGCTGTTACTTGGTCCTCTCTTCACACTTTTTCTAAATTCTACAAATTTGATACTTTTGCCTCAGCTGAGGCGGCTTTTGGGAGAAAGGTTCTTCAAGCAGTGGTGCCTTCTGTTTAGGTATCCTGTCTTGCCCCCCCCCCCATATCATCTGTGTCCTCTAAGCTTGGGTATTGTATCCCATAAGTAATTAAGATGATCCGTGGACTCGTCATGTCCTTAAGAGGAAAAGAAAATTTATGTTTACCTGATAAATTTGTTTCCTCTTCGACATGACAAGTCCATGGCCTGCCCTGTCTTTTTAGACAGGATGTGATTTTTTTTTTTTTAAACTTCAGACACCTCTGCACCTTTTGTATTTTCCTTTCTCTTCCTAACTTCGGTCGAATGACTGGGTTGGAGGGGAAGGGAGGGGCTATTTAATAGCTTTGCTGTAGGTGCTCTTTGCCGCCTCCTGCAGACCAGGAGGTGAATATCCCATAAGTAATGAAGATGATCCATGGACTCGTCATGTCCAAGAGGAAACAAATTTATCAGGTAAACATAAATTTTCTTTTTTACCTCTGTGATTACCTTGTATCTAAGCTTCTGCAAACTGCCCCCTTATTTCAGTTATTTTAACAGACATCCATTTTAGCCAATCAGAGATGGCTCACCTGAACTCCACGTGCGTGAGCACAGTGTTATTTATATGACACTCATGAACTAACACCCTCTAGTGGTGAAAAACTTTCAAAATGCCCTGAGAGAAGAGACGGCCTTCAAGGGCTTAGAAATTTGCATATAAGCCTCCTAGGTTTAGCTTTCAACTAAGAAAACCAAGAGAACAAAGCAAAATTAGTGATAAAAGTAAATTGGGCAATTGTTTAAAATTACATTCTCTATCTGAATCATGAAAGTTTATTTTGGACTAGACTGTCCCTTTAAATGATTCAGACTATTTATTTGAGTCATCTTGTTTAGCGTAAAATGGCTAGTAAATTAAGACAGCGTTTTGTCTTTAAAAAATAATAGAATATTCATGTAATGATAGGTCTACCTTAAAGGGACACTAAACCCACATTTTTTCTTTCATGATTCAAATAGAGCATGCAATTTTAATCAACTTTCTAATTTACTCCTATTATCATTTTTTCTTCGTTCTCTTTCTATCTTTGTTTGAACAAAAAGGCATCTAAGCTTTTTTTTTTATTCAGAACTTTGGACCGCACTTTTTTATTGGTGGATGAATGTATCCACCAATCAGCAAGGACAACCCAGGTTGTTTACCAAAAATGGGCCGGCATCTAAACTTACATTCTTGCATTTCAAATAAAGATGCCAAGAGAATGAAGAAAATTTGATAATAGGAGTAAATTAGAAAGTTGCTTAAAATTTCATGCTCTATCTGAATCACAAAAGAAAAAAATTGGTTCATTGTCCCTTTAAGATATTCTAGTGTTTTTGATTATAATCGTAGCATGTATTGCAAATAAGATCAATCCCTGCTATTATTTCTTGTTCCCTGTTTCAAACATTAGTCGTTTACCTTTTCACAGGAATTTATTATGTAATTCTTAAATGTTTAAGTTGTATATTGCAATTTTTGTGACAAACCATAAATATAAAGTATATTTCTTTACAAGTTGTAGGTCAAGAACAGTGTTGTGCCATATGCTGCAGCGAGTATATAAAAGATGAAATATTAACAGAGCTGCCTTGCCGCCATCTTTTTCATAAGCCTTGTGTAACACTTTGGTTACAAAAAGTAAGTATTCTTCAGTTTTCTATCTAGTGTTTTATGTATTTACAATAAATAATTTATGAAAGTTGCCTGATGCTAAAATATTTGTGAAGGACGCCTGTAGTTCCATCACCTCAGGTAAAAGGATAGTTTAACTGCCTGCATCTAAATTATATCAACATACGGCAGCATCTGCTACATTGTGCCACGTGTCAAGGTCTGGTTATAGAAGAGAAGCACAGATTAGTTTATTATAGAAGTAGTAAGTAGTTTGGGATATTTAAAGGGACAGTAAACACATTGAGATTTTTATATAAAATGTTTAGTTATGTAGAATGAAATCAATTTTTAATATGTTTTCATTATTTATTTTGTCCCCTTTTATTTAATTTAGCTTCGAAAAATGAGCAATTTTCAATTCTCACATCTTAAAATGAACCATGTTGACTTGTCAAGACTAACCCTGTTACATATACAGTTTGTTCTTAATTAGCTTTATCAGATAACAACCGCAAAACAATGACCTTTATACTAACTTTATGACCATGACTAACCTTGTTGTCCTCGACCTTAAAGGGACACTGAACCCAAATTTTTTTCGTTCATGATTCAGATAAAGCATGCAAATTTAAGCACCTTTCTAATGTACTATTATCAATTTTTCTTCGTTCTCTTGCTTTCTTTATTTGAAAAAGAAGGCATCTAAGGAAAGCACTTGTTTATTGGTGGGTGAATTTATCCACCAATCGGCAAGAACAACACAGTGTGTTCACCAAAAATGGGCCGGCATCTAAACTTACATTCTTGCATTTCAAATAAAGATACCAAGAGAATGACGAAAATGTGATAATAGGAGTAAATTAGAAAGTTGCTTAAAATTGCATGCTCTATCTGAATCACAAAAGAAAACATTTGGGTTCAGTGTCCCTTCAAGTTTATATTGGCTCCTCCAAATAAGTCAAATGGTTGGTGGAGTTTTGGGTATTGAAAAATAACTGCAGTAAAATTATGTTAATTTGTTTTAAAAACCTTAAAGGGACAGTCTACATCCATCATATACTTATCCCAAAAATTTCCATCCCTCCCGGACAATCCTCCTGCATTGTGTTGTTACGAAGTACATACAGTAATTTAAGCATTTTCTAACTTTCTGCAGTTTCTCACTTACTAAATTGGCCTCAAAACTCCTCCTTCCCCATATATATATATTTTTTTTTCTTGACACTTGTGTCGTTATGTGCTATGATGTCACAACGTATTGCGGCACAACTAATGTAATGCGAGCAAACAATTATCAGCAAGTCGATCCAATATATTACTAGGGAATATACATCTCAGTATAAAGATTTGTACTACAAAAACAATGAAAACTCTATGCAACTTCAATGTTTAGAAGGAAAATAAGAATTATGTAAAAACTATCGACCAGATTACGAGTTTTGCGTTGGAAGCTGTGCGGTGCTAACGAGCAGTTTTTTCTCACCGCTCACTTACCTACAGCGCTGGTATTACAGGTTTTTACAAACCCGGCGTTAAAAGGCAAGAAGTGAGCGTTGAGCAAAATTGTGCTCCTTACCGCACTTCAATACCAGCGCTGCTTAAGTCAGCGGTGAGCTGGTTGTAGGTGCTTGTGCACGATTTCCCCATAGGAATCAACGGGGAGAACCGGCTGAGAAAAAGTCTAACACCTGCAAAAAAGCAGCGTAAAACTCAGTAACGCAGCCCCATTGATTCCTATGGGGAAATAAAAGTTGTGTTTACACCTAACACCCTAATATGAACCCCAAGTCTAAACCCCCCTAATCTTACACTTATTAAACCCTAATCTGCCGCCGCCGACATCGTCACCACCTACATTATATTTTTTAACCCCTAATCTACCGCTCCGGACATCGCCAACATTATAATAAACATATTAACCCCTAAACCGCCACACTCCCGCCTCGCAAACAGTTAAATATTATTAACCCCTAATCTGCCGTCCCTAACATCACCACCTACCTACATTTATTAACCCCTAATCTGCCGCCCCAACACTAAATGTATTAACCCCTAAACCTAAGTCTAACCCTAACACCCCCTAACTTAAATATAATTTAAATAAATCTAAATAAAAATTAATATTATTACCTAAATAATTCCTATTTAAAACGAAATACTTACCTGTAAAATAAACCCTAAGCTAGCTACAATATAACTAATAGTTACATTGTAGCTAGCTTAGGGTTTATTTTTATTTTACAGGCAAGTTTGTATTTATTTTAACTAGGTAGAATAGTTATTAACTATTTAATAACTATCTAGCTAAAATAAATACAAAAGTATGTGTAAAATAAAACCTAATCTAAGTTACACTAATACCCAACACTACACTACAATAAAATAAATTAACTAAATTAAATACAATTAAATAAATTAAATATAATTAGCTAAAGTACAAAAAATCCCCCACTAAATTACAGAAAATAAAAAACAAATTACAGATCTTTAAACTAATTACACCTAATCTAATAGCCCTATCAAAATAAAAAAAAGTCCCCCCAAAATAAAAAAAAAACCTAGCCTAAACTAAACTATCAATAGCCCTTAAAAGGGCCTTTTGCGGGGCATTGCCCCAAAGTAATCAGCTCTTTTACCTGTAAAAAAAAATACAAACAACCCCCAACAGTAAAACCCACCACCCACACAACCAACCCCCCACATAAAATACTATCTAAAAAAACCTAAGCTCCCCATTGCCCTGAAAAGGGCATTTGGATGGGCATTGCCCATAAAAGGGCAGTTAGCTCTTTTGCGGACCAAAGCCCTAACCTAAAAATAAAACCCACCCAATACACCCTTAAAAAAACACTAACCCCCAGAAGATCGACTTACTGTTCTGAAGACCGGATATCCATCCTCAAGGAAGCGGCAGAAGTCTTCATCCAACCAGGCCGAAGTCCTCAACGAAGCCGGGAGAAGTCTTCATCCAAGCCGGGCGAAGTGGTTCTCCAGACGGGCAGAAGTCTTCATCCAGGCGGCATCTTCTATCTTCATCCATCCGACGCAGAGCGGCTCTATCTTCAAGACATCCGACGTGGAGCATCCTCTTCATCCGGAGTCTTCTTACTGAATAACGGTTCCTTTAAATGACGTCATCCAAGATGGCGTCCCTTAGATTCCAATTGGCTGATAGAATGCCCATCCAAATGCCCTTTTAAGGGCAATGGGGAGCTTAGATTTTTTTAGTTAGCTTTTTATTTGGGGGGGTTTGTTGTGTGGGTGGTGGGTTTTACTGTTGGGGGTTGTTTGTATTTTATTTATTTTTTTACAGGTAAAAGAGCTGATTACTTTGGGGCAATGCCCCACAAAAGGCCCTTTTAAGGGCTATTGATAGTTAAAGGGACATTAAACCCATATTTTTTCTTTCATGATTCAGATAGGGAATACCATTTAAAACACCTTTCTAATTTATTTCTGTTATCTAATTTGCTTCATTCTCTTGATATGTCTTCCTGAAAAGCATATCTAGATAGGCTCAGTAACTTCTGATTGGTGGCTGCTCATATTTGCCTCATGTGATTGGCTCACCCTTGTGCATTGCCATTTCTTTAACAAAGGATATATAAGGAATGAAGTAAATTACAAAATAGAAGTAAATTAGAAAGTTGTTTAAAATTGTATTTTCTGTCTTAATCATGAAAGACATTTTTTGGGTTTAATGTCCCTTTAAGTTTAGGCTAGGGTTTTTTTTTATTTTGGGTTTTTTTTTTTTGATAGGGCTATTAGATTAGGTGTAATTATTTAAAGATCTGTAATTTGTTTTTTATTTTCTGTAATTTAGTGTTCTTGTTTTTTTTTGTACTTTAGCTAATTGTATTTAATTGTATTTAATTTAGTTAATTTATTTAATTGTAGTGTAGTGGTAGGTGTTAGTGTAACTTAGGTTAGGTTTTATTTTACAGGTACTTTTGTATTTATTTTAGCTTGGTAGTTATTAAATAGTTAATAACTATTTAATAACTATTCTACCTAGTTAAATAAATACAAACTTGCCTGTAAAATAAAAATAAACCCTAAGCTAGATACAATGTAACTATTAGTTATATTGTAGCTAGCTTAGGGTTTATTTTATAGGTAAGTATTTAGTTTTAAAAAGGAATAATTTAGTTAGTAATTTTCTTTAGATTTATTTAAATTATATTTAAGTTAGGGGGTGTTAGGGTTAGACTTGGGTTTAGGGGTTAATAAATTTAGAATAGTGGCAGCGACGTTGGGGGCGGCAGATTAGGGGTTAATAAGCGTATGTAGGTTGCGGCGACATTGGGAGCGGCAGATTAGGGGTTAATAAGTATAATGTAGGTGGCGGTGATGTTAGGGGAGGCAGATTAGGGGTTAATAATATTTAACTAGTGTTTGCGAGGCGGGAGTGCGGCTGTTTAGGGGTTAATATGTTTATTCTAGTGGCGGCGATGTCCGGAGCGGCAGATAAGGGGTTAAAAATTTTATTTTTGTGTTTGCGATGTGGGAGGGCCTCGGTTTAGGGGTTAATAGGTAGTTTATGGGTGTTGGTGTACTTTTTAGCACTTTAGTTATGAGTTTTATGCTACAGCGTTGTACCATAAATCTCTTAACTACTGACTTTAAAATGTGTTAGGGATCTTGGAGGTAGAAGGTGTACTGCTCACTTTTTGGCCTCCCAGGACAGACCCGTAATATCAGCGCTATGGAAGTCCCATAGAAAAAAGACTTTATGAAGTTTACGTAAGTCGTTTTGTGCCCCTAAACCTGCAAGACTCGTAATAGCAGCGGTAGTGAAAAAGCAGCGTTAGGACCTGTTAACGCTGCTTTTTCAGCCTGACACACAACTCGCAATCTCGCCGTATAATTTTTATTTATAGTAAGGCAATATATCTTGGCCCTCCCTGGTAATACTTACTAGTGAACAACCTTTCTCCAAGGGGTGTGGACAGATTG